>NC_037675.1:79951106-80145704 GCF_003255815.1 Theropithecus gelada | reverse complement strand
TTTTTTTGAGACAGAGTCTTGTTCCGTCACCCAGGCTAATCTTGTACAGAGCCAAGTATAGTGGCATGATCTTGGCTCACTGCAGCCTCTGCCTCCCTGGTTTAAGCCATTCTCCTGCCTCAGCCTCCTGAGTAGTTGGGATTACAGGTGCATGCCTCCATGCCCAACTAATTTTTGTATTTTTAGTAGAGATAAGGTTTCGCCATGTTTGCCAGGCTAGTCTCAAACTGACCTCAGGTCATCTGCCTGCCTCAGCCTCCTAAAGTGCTGGGATTACAGCCGTGAGCCACTGCATCTGGCTAGTAAACCATTTAGAAGTGTTAAAAAATATGAAAATGGTTTTCCTTGGCTATTATACTTTCCACACAAAATACATAAACATTGTCTAGGGAAGCCCTCAATGACTCTGCATGAATAATTCAATGAAAAAGAGAATACCCCTAATGTTATTTTACTTGCTATAAGTAGCCTTGTGAGAAATATCTCTCAAATTTTCCATGTCCAAAACCATCATGTAAATACATAAAGCAATATATATTTTTCAACTGGAAGTATTTGGTACTAATTTGATTATTATTCTCTTGAATATGTCACTGCTTGCCTAGCATTTTTTAGAAAAATGTATATCTATAGGAAATCTACATACACACAGATAGGTAAACATACAGATAATTTAAGCTTTCCAAGGATAGTATTCATTTTGGTAATCCCAAGATCAGCTACAGTATCCTTAAGAAATGCTTGAGTAAGGAAGGAAGCAAAACAGGTTTATTTCAGGTTGGTAGGGGACTGCTACTAAATACCTTTCCTCAGCCTATCCATGAAATATCAATGGAATCTCTTCAACAAAGATGTTTTGCACCTAGAGCTGCTACGGTTGCTATCTTCTCCAAAGGAGAAACTTGTAAATTCACAAGACCCAACATAACTCATGCCCAGCAGTCAATAGAACTCCCAAAGCCTCAGATTTCTTTTATCTGTAAAATACCTCTTTAAAAAGACATTACAAAAGTCAAGGGTGCTCATTCATTTATTGACTAAACAATTATTAAGTGAATAGCTAACATGTACTGAATAGCAGGTAAGGGTATCAAGAGAGAATCAACAACAACTGAGTCTCTGTCCTGATGGAACCAATAACTATGAGGGAAGAATGGCATCAATTAAAGGCGTGTGCTAGATTGGGCTCAGTGGCTTGCACCTGTAATCCCAGCACTTTGGGAGGCCAAGGTTAGGAGAATTGCTTGGGGCTAGGAGTTTGAGAACAGTGTGGGCAACATAGCAAGACCTGATTTCCAAAAAAAAAAAAGTACAAAAACTAGCCAGGCATGGTGGTGCACACCCACAGTCCCAGCTACTTGAAAGTCTGACGCAGGAGAATTTCCCCCAGGAGTTGGGGGTGACAGTGAGCTAGGATCGTGCCACTACACTTTAGCCTGGGCATTCCATGAGAGTAAATGGACGAGCATAGAGTCTCTTGACATCTAGGCTTGGAACTGGCACAATGTAACTTTGCTGCCTTTTACTAGACAACACAAGTCCAAAGTCAGGTATTTTAAATAAGTAGAGAAATATATTCCACCTCTTGATGGAAAAACCTCCAAAAGCATATTTTAAAAAGGTGTGGATACAGGGCAACAGAGTGAGACTGTCTCAAAAAAAAAAAAAAAAAAAATGTGTACTGAAATGGTGGTTATCGAGTTCACAAGTGCATTACAATCAATAGGACAACTTGGTAAAACTCAGATTGCTGGGCCCCACCCACCTCCAGAGTTTCTGGTTCAGTAGATCTAGAGTGGGGTGGGAACATTTCCACTTCTAACAGGTTGCCAGGTGATACTGATGTCACTGATGTAGCAATCGCACTTTGAAAACCACTGCAGTCGTAAATATAAAATTAAAATTTTGTTAATTGCAACTGAAAGGTAGAACTAACTGAAGAGTGGGATTTGATGTAGTTAGAGAAGTTAGAGGCAGCTTCCAAGAACAAATTACCTTGAAACTAGATCTGCGTTTGTGTTTGAGAAAATATGTGAAGAAGACATATCCTAGGCATTGAGAAGAGAATGTGCAAAGCCTGTGTAGTAGAAAGAAACAGGGCAAAAATTAGGGACCGAAAGAAGGCCTGTGTGGCTGGGAGTGAGGACAACGGTATGGGGTGGGGAGTACCCAGGACTGGGGCTGAACAAAGAAATGGGGGCCAACTGGTACAGAGCCTTGTAAGCCCACCACAGTGTTAAAATAATTAACTGGGAGACCATTAGTCTGCGTCAGCTCCAGTGCTGTGGGTGCCTACCCAAGCAAACCAAAACCCAACTCAGAGTGAAGAGTCATAGCCTAGAAAAGCAAAACTCAAGCTTAACAATCTGAAACTAACGCCAAACCTCGAACTACAAACTTCCATTTTAACCAGTCAAACATTTTCTTTCCTGTGCTTCTGTGAACACCTTATAAGATTTCCCCTCACGCCCTTGTCATGGAGCTCTGAACAGCCCAAGTCTCATGTTACCTGATTCATGAATTGCTGAATACTCAAACTCCTTAAAATTTGAATGTGCCTGAGTTTATCTTTTAGTCATTCCTGTGTATTATTCTTTGAGCCTTGGGAAGCCAAGAAAAGATGGTAAGTGAGGAAGGTGACAAGACCAGATCTCATTCTCTGAAAAGCGTTTTCTAGCTTCTTCTATTGACTAGAACCATATACGAAGCCACTTCCTAGAGTCTATTGCACTATCGATGCTGATTTTCTCTGATTTGGACCTCAGCTCTGCCAATTACAACCTCAGTAAGTTACCCACTGCTCTAAGTTTCCATTTCCTCTTCTGTAAAATGCTGGAGGTAATTCCTTTCTAATCAGGTTTGTGAGGACCGACTGACTAAATTTATCGCATGCAGTACTTAGGCCCATGTCTGGCACCAAGTTACCATTTGAATCTCAGCTGCCATTATCACATTATTCACTGAGAGCATAAAAAAAATGCTACCGGGCAATAGGAAGTTTTCCTCTACTCCACGGGGGCAGAAGAAAATAGATTTAATTTTCTTAAAAGCTCTTTCAGGTAACATATCTTACTGTAAAGGTGACAACAGCCTAAGCCACAAAGGAAGAGAGTGGAATCTCTAAATAGCCAAAAACCAGAGCAGTTTCAGTGTCTGTGAAATTAAGGACATAATGACAGAAATCGATATAAGTCACCCAGCCCCTAAACCCAAATGGAAGCTCCAGACCTACAGGATATTTTTTTCTGTTTTGCTCACTGTTGTTGTGTCCCTAGTACCTAAAAAGTTCCAAGTGAGACTTAGAACTTCCTTGTTGAATGGAAATGAGAATCCATCCATGTTTTTATATTCAATTGAATTTGGAGGCAATTCATTTTGCTGCCATCACTCAAGTCTCCTGTTTTGCCTGAGCGGCTGGTCACTTACGGAGTGTGTAACGTGGGTGTGTGGTTTCTGAATTGATATCTGGGGTCACTGTATCTAATGTCTGAGTCAGTGGAATGCTGTCACCAGGGAAGCAGCAGAGTGTGTACACCACACCCTCAGACTACAGTGTGTTTGGGCCAATACTGAGTCAATGCAGCCAGCACCTGGATGACAATCAGGACATTCATTGACATCTCCTGCTAAGAATTCTGTTAAAAATTCATCAACTTCCTGATGTTCTCAGAATAAAGCTTCTAATAACCAGGCTTACAACCCCCTGCATGAACTGACCCTGGCCCACCCTTGCAGCCAAGCACCATCTCTCTCTGGTCAGGCCCCATATCGCAGCCAGTCTGAACTAGCCCTGAGGTAAGGCTCTTCCTATCTCTGGGCCTCTATCCACACAGCTGCTTCTGCCTGCTACACCCTTCCAAAGCCTATACTTTTTCTTTCTTAAAATCTCAGCTTAACATCTCTTCTTCCAAGATATATAAGCCCAATATTTAAGAATCCCCAGAGAGTCCCGAGCAGACAGAGATATTATTTCAGAATCTGCCCTCCCTGTAAATTTCTTAAGACACTTGTTTGCCTTGCATTCTACTCCCAATTCTTAGCATATACAGGTTCTAAATAAATGTGTCCAATGACATTATTATTCTCCTTTTACTCTTTCAAAATACTTTTGTAAAAGACAGAATCTCACTCTGTCGCCCAGGCTGGAGTGCAGTGGTGCCATCTCGGCTCACTGCAACCTCTGCCTCTTGGGTTCAAGTGATTCTGGTGCCTCAGCCTCCCGAGTGGCTGGACTACGGGCATGTGCCACCATACCCAGCTAATTTTTGTATTTTTAGTAGAGATGAAACCAGACAGGGGTTCACCCTGTTGCCCAGGCTGGTTTCAAATTCCTGGCCTCAAGCGATCTGCCTGCTCAACCTCCCAAAGTGCTGGAATTACAGGCATGAGCCACAGCACCTGGCCCCAAAATGCTCTTTTAAAAAGCAAAATCGCAAGTGCAAGAACAAACACTGACAAACACAATTCCCAAGGAATGTCACAAATACACCAACACTTGCCATTGGTGGCTTCAGCTTCTGCCGAGATGAATTCTGCCTGTGGAGTGACTCATGATTCTCCTAACAACTGGGATTCTACCACTGCATCCTGGGATTCCCTCATCTATCCATTTCCTGGCCCAGTGCTTCTCGTGCTTTGCCGAGTACATGAATCACCTGGAGGTCTTATTAAACTACAAAATGCTATTGAATAGGTCTGAGATGGGGCTCAGATTTTGCATTTCTAACAAGCTCCCAGATGCTACTGCTGCTCCTCCAACAGACCACACTGCTGGGCAAGGTCACAGCCTATGGAGAAGCTTTGCCCTTACTTCCCTCACTCCTTCCCTCTTCTGTCCCCTCCAGGGCAGGCACACTTTCTTTAGGAAGCAGCCAGCAGTGCTGGAAGAATGGGGATCTCTTAATTAGAGAGGGGTGGCAAGACTATGTGTGTCCAGGACTTAAGGAGACACTCACAGATGCTTCCCCCACTTTGAGGAGGTTAATGTGATCTAATAACTGTGATTTTAGATTAGCACTAGCTGTACAAACACAGCGATAGGAGACACAGCCTCCAAGAAATAGGGAGCAAGGAGGAGGGGAGCACAAGGAGGGACAGGAAGGAAGAAAAAAATTAGCAGCTGGACTCCTCCCCTGAGTTCATCTATCCCCAAATGTGCATCATCACACTGGGGGCATTTGGTAATTAATTAGCTGTAAATATAATTTATACCCATGTAAAACATATGCTCTGCTTCCTTTCTTCGGAACGTCAGGGATGCTGTGAGGGCAGCTGAATTGCCTTTACCACCTTAGACCCTGCAGATTAACTCAAGCATCCTCTCAATTCCCTGTCTGTCTGCAACATCTTCTGGGCTACAGAGACCACAGTGCAGAGACTAACTGTGAAATTGTAAAGAATATAGTGGGGGAAAAAAGGCTTGAGTATAGCTGGTATTATAGTCAAAAGCTGAGGACTTCTTTTTTCTAAGAGGCTTCAAAGAGCCTAACAGCTCTTACTAACTCTCCTCCAGCTAAGCTGCATGACAAAACCACCTCCCCGCTCTGGTAGGAATTATGCATGTCACTGTTAATGTCGGTTTAATATATTTTCAATACTGTAAAATTGTCATGGTAGAATTCTGGGAAATTGTTCCCCTGGGGTCCTTGAGTAATAAGCTATCAAAAAGAAACTAAAGAAAGGTACAATGCTGGTTACTTCCCGAGCTCTGAGAGCTCTGGCCCTAAGAGAGCCTAGGAAGCCTCAGAGTCTTCATAAACAGACATGAAAGCATGGTGAGATAACTAAAATAATTGTTTGGGGGTTTTTGCCTACACAAACATCCTTATGTTTAATGCCAGTATGCTTAGTCAGGCTCTTACATTAGAGACTGTGAATTTAGGGCTGGGGCCCATGTTGTTCATTGGTATGGTTTGGGGGAAGAGGAGATTAAGCAGGTAAAAACATTACTCTGCTTTGTCTAATTTCTCTGAGTATCTCAAAACCTTATTGACATGCAGCTTCCTCAACTGCCTTATTGTAGCTTTAATAATATCTTGCCAGTATACTATCCTTTAAACGTAAAGAAAAGACACATCCTATCTCACCCCAACCTTCCAATTTGGCTGTCTTTCTTCCAGCATCGCACTAGATATTAAGCATAACAAGATCACCTACTCTCCTACATTTGGGACTTCCTCCAAATCTGAGGCTCCTATGATTGGCCTTTCAGCATGAAGAAAAGTTTGCTCATTCATGGGCCCAGGATATATCGACTATATCTACTCTGCAAGTGTTTGAGGCTAAATGTGTCAACCTGCAAGAAACTTCATGGGCTACAAAGGTGCTGTTCTGAAACCTGGCCTTCACCCATCAGTGGGCCTGAAGAATATTTGCAAGGCAATGCATGAGGCTGGATCACTCTTTGGCAATGGCAGGCTTTATCCTCTAGAATGGTTGGTATTAGCGGTAGCTGGACTCATGGAACCCTCCATGACATTCCAGACAGGGAATCCCTTTGATCTGTTTACAGAGATGCTGTTCTTAAACAAAGACTGAGGGCCAGCCAGGGCTTTTGGAGTCTGAAGGAACTATAGATCAATAACGCAGCCTGATCTTCAGATAGAGAAAATTGCTTGAGGGTTTCACACCTGCAGGGGATTTTCCTGAGCATATAGGACAAAAGAATTCTAGAGACAGCACATTCACACCACTTACTAGAACATGAACATGCAGGACCTGTGTGCCCCGTAGGTATGTTTTTGGCAATTCCTGTACCAGCTCCAGGGCCTAAAGAAACAAAGTTGGAGGAGAAGTGAAAGGAACCCCAGGGAGATAGAAGCCCAGAGGGACAGAGTTGGATGTTTCCTGCCTCCCCACTCAGCCAGCCTCTCTGAAGCCATCTCTCTATTCCCAAAGAATTAAGATACATGCACACTGAGATTATTAATGAAACAATAAAATAAACCAATGGCTCTGGTTTTTCCAGAACATCAGCTTCAGATTTGAAAACTGTTGTTAAAATAGTACCTCTTCTTTCTATTGCTTGAACTACAGCCGACGCCACCTTACATATGCAGGTGAAACTAACAAGTGTCTAAGCAGGGACTCGTTTCTTTTATCAAATCAATACTTCACTGAAAATGAAACTAGGAGAAATCTGAGACCTTGGATCAAGGGCACTGAAGGTGAAATGAGCATAAAAGCTTTTTTTAATAATAGTGGTAGGCAATCTATAGGCATTGTTTTGGCAAAATGATGAGTCCTGATTGGCTGGTGAGATTGGATTTGTTTCTCATTTGTCAACTTGGAATCGATAGTTTCTGTGCATTTCTAGAGCCATCTCTTTACCACAGGGCCCATGTCCATCCATCAGGAGGCCCACAGTAGAGCCAGGAAGAAGTCACTGCTCAGCCTATCTGACAATTTAATTGGTTCACTTCCTCAGGAAATTATTATGTGGCCAGACTCTTATTTGGTGTTTTGTGAGGAAAAGAACATCCGGAAAAAAAGGCATTTCTGAGTTGGCTTGTTATGCCTCATGCTGCCTTTTATGTAAGTAAAGTTAGACGCTGTGATGTGAGTAGGCTCTGCACATGGATCTCCTGGGTTTGGTTCTACTGCAGAGTCTGATATTCCCAGCGTAGTCATTGCTTTGGGTGAAGATGCCAAGGGTTGCTGCTAATTACTAGTTATGGTTGCTCTGGCCACAGCATTTGTATTTTCACATTTTAGCTCAAAACAGTTGACTAGATTAACTCTCTTAAGAACAGTGCATAGACAGGTATTTGAGTCCCCTCCCTTCCTCTTCCTCTGTAGCTTAATCATCAGCATGTACTGCCATTTCTAAACCCAGATCTTTCTCATCTGTTCACTTATCGCTATCTCTGTTACCACCGAGTCTAAGTTGGCTCCTTTACTGTGTGTCTTCTGTTTCTCCACTTGCTGCCTGCCCTCCTGTCCCGTCTGAACACTGCAATCAGGATAGTTGTTTTTTAAAAATTTCGTATTATACCAATTCCTCATTTAGCTCTTTCGATAGTTTCTCATTGTCTTGGGATAAACCCCCTAACTTCTTTATCATACCCTTCCCCACATTTCCTACTTCATCCCCTGTTGAGTTCTGCCTTCTGACCATACTGTATTTTCTGTTTTCCAAACATATTATACTTTAGAATTTTGAATATAGTATTCTGTTTACCATGAATGCTCCTCTTATTCTATTCCCTTCCCATGGCTGACTCGTAGCCAGCCTTTATTTCTCACTTTATACACAAGTGACCTGAAACCCTGGGCTCCCCTTGAGATGACATCATCAGATAAGCTCTGTAAAGAAAGGGATTCTGTCTCATTCAGCTATATATCCCCTGAACCTAGCACAATACCCAGCAGAGAGTAGATACTCAGTAAATATTTATTATACAGAATTGAATTAGAAAATGTTGAAAAGAGGGAAAGACAAGATGCATAATACGCCTCTTGTATATCTTCCCCAGAGGATTGCTAACCCAAGCATTTCACCAGTACCCAAGGGTTCTCTTTCATGGAAAATGAAAATGAAAGTGCTTAAATAAGTGCATTTATCCCAGATGAGTGAATGACTACAAAAGGGATTGGGAGAAAGTCCCATAGTACACAAAACTTTAGATCAAGGCATAGGGAGAAGAGACAGAAATGGATAAGGAGGAAATCTAAAGGAGGCAGAAAAGGTCTTGAGCAGGAGGGAGAAATTGTCTACAAGTTAGTTAAGAGAGGCCGATTGTGTGAGAAGAGTGTTTCAGGAGATTTTTGAGAAATTGCAGCTAAAATGACAGTTATCATGTAGAAAGCAAAGGTGCTACCAAAAGTATGATGAAGCCTGAATGCAATACTATATTCTACAGAACTCATCAGAAAAAATACAGATGGGATGGAGAGAAGTAGAGGGTTCTCAGTTCAAATAAGAAGGAATTAGGAAAAAGAAAATCAACTTCTCTAAGCACAAAGAGAAACTCTTGCACCGGGGCCCTGTAAATACCACTAAAGCACGTGAAATAAGAAGCAGAATCATCTGTTGAATCCTCACTCTTCTGTCACTATTTAGCAGTTATCTAGCCTTAGCAGATCACTAAAGGTTATTGCATCTGATTTCCTTGGTGAGAAAATAGGAAGGGCAAAGGAACTAACAATTATTGAACACACTGCTCACATATATTATTTCATTTCATCTTCGTAAGAAGTAAATTTATGATCCCCACATCACGGATGAGAAAACTGCAGCTTAGAGAGGTTAAGAAATTGACCTACATCCACACAGGATTTGAACTGGAGTCTTGGTCCTGAAGTTTACATACAACACTGGCCAGAGAGGCGATGTGGCAGAATGTGAAACACCAGACTTTCAACCCTTGGTCCTGGCTCTGCTATTTATGAGTTTTGAGGTCTTGGCAACTAACTTAGCATCCTGACACTGAGATTTCTTCCTTTATAAAATGGTGAGGTTCATACCTGCCCTGGGAGCTTACCTACTCCTCCCAAGTGGAGGCATAACTAGATTTTAACAACCAAAGATCATGAATCAGCCCAGGGCCAGGCATCCATGCACTTTTACGCATATGTCAAGATCTGGCTTTCACAATTCTTTCTAAATTGTCTTTTCATCATAGTCTTAACAAAAATTGCATCAACACTTTACTTGAAAAATATGTTGCAAAGGCACTACTCTTGGAGAATGTGTTCTTCCATTCCCCCTCCTAGTTGAGTGACTAAATACAAAGAAGATGTGAGAACCAAATGAGATGGGGTTGTGCAGACTCTCTGCACAAGTAGAAATGAGCACGCCCATGGGTGGTCAGGCGTCTCTCCTACAGAAAGTCCTATTTAGTTCACATTTTTCACTTTCCCTAAAAAGAGAGGACTTCCCCAGTTCTCATTAGATAAGCTCATCTGTTACAATTGCTTAGGATGTTGTGAATTTCCTCTGCGTTCAGGGACTCCCATTTTGACGCATCAGGACACTCAGAGTGGGCTTGTAAAATCAGCTAACAGTGCTATCTTCCTAAGCCCCACAGAGTAGTGATGTTTTGTACCCAGAATAGCTCCATTGTAAGAACTTATCCCACTAAAGGTCAACACATAGAGTTGCACACTCCAGGGAAAGCGCATGCTTTTGTGAAATGCAATAAGGTCTCTATGTGTTCTCAGTTAGAGCAACCCAACACGATATGGCTTAGTCTCCTGAGAATGCTGTGGCAGCTCAGAGATGATGCCAGCAACCTATGTCATTTCTGATCTGATTAGAAATCAACCTTCATAAATGTGGGCAAAAATCTACTTACAGCTTAGAGAACATTAGCCGCCTTTTAATCTAATGAGCCTTGAGTATCCTTTCATTTTCTCTAGCAAGCCATGGCCTATCTTTTGAGCTATTAGAATCAGAGCCTGTCAATACCAGCCCTTTTGCAGAATGTGTTTAATCTATGTTTCATAAATCAGTATCCTAATGCAAGTAACAATAAATTAACATTTATAGTTCTTACTATATGTGTTAAATTAGTACGTTTAATCTTGCTGAAGCCTTATAATTTCTATGACGTAGGTAATGATAGCCATTCTTACTTTTAGGGAGGGAAGTGAGGTTCAGAAAGATTAAGGAAATCTTGGAACTATGATTTGGAACTATGAGTCAAGAACTGTTCATCTTGACTGGCCTAATAATTCCTGTTATTTTCACTCTAACACACACATTATTAGAAATTAAATATTTTTTAATCAAAAGAGGATCAACTGCTGAGATGCAAAAAGGAGTGACCAACTGCCCCCTTTCACTCTGGATGAGATAAAACATCTAGAATAAAGATGGAAAAGATGATCCTATCAGTGTATAGACTAAACAAATGAACTGTGCCTGGTACTATACACTATATAGTCTGGAAAAGAGGCAAACGCAGAGGACCACTAGAAAATGTAGATATAGTGGAAATAGACTATCTTGTGAGAAAATAGATATAAATTAGTACACACAGGCTCGATGCAGAGAAAGACGAAGCAGATCAAAGAAATAAAATGATTCCCAGTCTAACAAACTATCTGTGGTAATATGGAGGTCATTAATGTGTCTAAAGAAATGATGCACCAGTCAAAAAGGGAGTTGGTTGGCAGTGGAAGATGGCGGGTGAGTGAAGGGGGAGTCAGTGAAGTCAGCTTTGATGGGCTTCCTCTCTCTGCAGGAGGCAGCACCTTGGCCAGCAGACTTAGTATGCTGGTGCTATTGACCAGGCTCCACATGAAGACTGGACAGCAGGAAAAAGCTATCACAGCTGAGGAAAGCCGTATGTTGAACAGATGACTTAAACTCCTATTTTCTGATTCCAAGATCACTAAAGCAACTTTCTGATTATAATTTAGCTTCTCTGCAAAAAGGAAATGTACAAGTGCAAGTCATGCTGACAGGAGAGCTCAGGTCTCCTGAGATTTTATTTCTTAAGGTACACTAGTAAACTGACATTATGGTTTTCTCTATCAGTGTCTTGTAGGTGACTAATGTTGGGTCAATGCCTGGGAGGTAAAGCCACTCTTGATGTGCTGGTCAAAACTGCTGATCAGGATTCTGACTCTGCAAGGTTACTGTCCAGGCTGAAACCATGAAGAAGTCATCACGGTAAGGTGCCCCAGTTGCCCTTTCCTAGTTGACACTTCAGTTATCTCTGTGTGTATCTTCATTCAAACTGCAGGCCTCTGTGCAGTTATAGCAGTGAACAGAACAGAAACTATCCTAGAGGAGGCACTTGCCTTAGTGCAGCATCGTAAAAAAAGGTGGGGAAGTGGATATTGAGAGATGCTATCATTAAATAATGGCTTCGCCAGTAATTAATTACATGACTTTAGAAAAGTCACAACCTCCTCAAGTCTAAAAACCCACATCTATAAAATGGGAATAATGTTGCCAAATGAATCCCTTCAATGTTTGTACCCTTTCAAGGAAACTGCCACATAAAAATGTATGAATCATGGGCAACTGAAATTCTCTTTTTCTCCAAGGCAAACCCACAAAACTGTATCTCAGAACTGCAGGATATCAGGCCGGGAGCAGTGGCTCATGCCTGTAATCCCAGCACTTTGGGAAGCTGAGGTGGGTGGATCACCCTAGGTCAGGAATTCAAGACCAGCCTGGCCAACATGGCGAAACCCCGCCTCTACTAGCTATACAAAAAATAGCCAGGTATGCTGTAATCGCAGCCACTCAGGAGACAGGCAGGAGAATTCCTTGAACCCAGGAGGTGGAGGCTGCAGTGAACTGAGATCGTGTCACTGTACTCCAGCCTGGGTGGCAGAGTGAGACTCCTCCATCTCAAACAAACAAACAATCAAACAAAACAAACAAAAATCCTGCAGGATATCAGCCTGGTATTTGCCATCTGCCATCTGAGTCACTTTGGGCAAGCTTAAAAACTTTTGGAGTATCTGTTGCTTTGTTTGTAAAGGAAAATTTACTAGATCATATAAAAAGCCCTTCCTAGGCCGAGGTTTAAACCTAAAACAACCAGGATTTTATTGTCCACAGTGGAATGTTCTCTTTGAATGCTAGGTTTACTGCAATAGCTTTCTCTTTGCCTTGCCTGAATTCAGTAAAGTTCTCTTCACTGCATCCCCTAGATGATCCTAGAGCAATCTTAATAAGACTTAAATCTGACCATGTTACACCATTGCTCAGAAAGCTTTCAATTAAGGATCCCTCCGTTGCCTTCAGAATAAAGATGAACATTTCCTACTTGGCATACAAGGTTCTTTACAACATTGTTCTTGCTTTTCTTCTCTCCTTTGCCACCTGTCTCTTCTACACAAATATTTTGTGCCTTGGTCTTAAGAAACTATATGCAGCTAAGGATGGCTCCCAGATATCTAGTTTTGATACCTTGATATGTGATAAGAGTTCTATTTTGGGCATGTGGATTTAGAGTTGACTATGAAATATCCAGTTGGAAATGTCAGATAACCAATGAGCTATGTGTGCCTAATGCTCACGGGAAATTCTACGCAAAAGGGATAGAATTTGGAGTCATCCAGGCAGACAAAAGTTGACTCCATGCAAGTAGAAGTGATCACCCAGGAAGATATGTGGATAGCAAGGAGTAAGAGATTGGTGGTATTATAGAATACTGATTAAACAAACACCAACATTCAAAAACTTTACATTAATTCATCCAATTCATGAAGCATTCTATAATTCAAACACCAGAGGGCATAAAGATCATCTTGCCCCATGTCAGCAATAACTACTATGAACAAAGTAGATAAAATCAGTATCTAACATATTTTTCAAAAAAATAAAAACTGAGGCTTTGAGAGACTGTAATCATTTGTGATAGGTGACCAAGCTGGTTAATGAAGAAGCTGGGATTTATAGTCAAATCTTTTTTGCTTTGATTTTTGACCCAAGCTCTTCTTAAAACCACACTTGCCTGCATAAAGCAGACAAAATAAGAGCTCTCCTCTCAGACAATAATGGAGGCAGTAAACTAAGTAAAGCTCAATTCAAATAAAGAAGTGATTATGATTAATAATAAAAGGGGTATTAGACCTTAATTACTGAATTGTTTAATGATGGTGTATTGAGTTTATTTAACTAAGCTGTTTATTTGCAAGAAGTAGAAAACTAAGGATTTATAGCTAAAAGAAGAACATTCTTATCGTTAGAGTCTATTTGCAGGCAGTTCCTGTGATAAATTATTATAAAGAGAGGCTTAAACTTTCATTTGCACATAAACTTTCATTACCTACATAATGGAATAAGAATAGTATTACATAGTTAAAGATAGGCTTTCATTATACAGTCATTATTCCACTCTTGATGAATATTAGGAATTTGTGATCAACCTACAAGGCACACTGGCCAGATTTTCTCCCATCCCAGACATAAAATCTGGTCAAAGTTCCAAGAATCATTCTATATCACATGCTACATACCTTTGGCTAATAGAAACACTCTTTAAATTTAATGTTGCTTAACTAATGCTGAAGCAAAACAAGCTATTTATACAATATACATGCAGCAATTGATATGGCTTATTCCCTTTCTTATTTATAATCATTACATTCTCTAGCTTCTGAAATAATTCTTAATAGAATTTCCTCATTATTATTATTTAGGGCCTAATGCAAGCTATTGGGAGCAAACAGTGAAACTACCAAAACCTGAGGTAAAACAATTCATTGGATTGTGGTGTGACTGCCATATGACTGTCTTCAGAGCCAAGTTTTGGAGAAAGCATGTAGGCTTGTGTGTGTGTTTTCTCCCATGGCATCTTGGCCTGTCCAAAAATGTTGTGCTTTCAGACATTCTTGCAATATTCTAGAGGAAGATTTGGAAGTCGACAGTTGCCAGATGCCATCAGTTCCCATGGGGAGCCAGCTAAAGAAAGGTAATTCTCAGGGAGAGTAATGCAAGGAAACAATTAGCCCTTTTGACAACTTGATTTGTTGAAATGAGGCTGCCCTACCTCCAGGGACAACCAAGGTCTCCACAGAGCTCAAAATAAGGGTTCAAAGACACCAACATTCCAGGGCTTTACAGCATTTAGTCCAGTTTAAGAAAATTTTACAATTTGAACACCAGACAGGGGAGAAAGGCTAGGGGAAGATTATCTTCCCCTTTGTCACTGATAACTTCTGTAGGCATGGCAGGCAAGTTAGCATCTAACCTATCATTCAGAAAAAAGCTGAGTCCAAGTGTACCAAGTTTTGGTTATACAAGATGAATAAGTCCTAGAGATCCACTGTACACGAGAGTGATCTTCGGTTAACAATACTGTACTGTATACTTAGAAATCTGCTAAGAGGGCATATCTTATGTTAAGTGTTCTTATTGCAAAAATAATAATAAATAAAAAGGTGGGAGGTGATGGATATGTGGTGTTGTTTTCATGAATATATACTTGTCATGAGTACGTACTTTTCTCGAACTTATCAAGTGGTATGCCTTAAATAGGTTCTGCTTTTTGTATGTCAGTCATACCTCAATAAAGTGATTCAAAACAAAAAAAGAAAATACAGAGTAAATATTTAAAAACTGAGACTTTGAGAAGTTATAATGATTTGTGAGTTATATATTTCTCTCATTCCCTTGCAATGCTGGTGAGGTTTTCAGACTTTGCTTCTTTGGCTTCCAAATCAAATGAAATGTCAATGCCTTTCCACTGAGCTGAAGAGTTCACTTCGTTCTTTGCTTCCATCGTGTCTTCCCATGTGTTGTTACAGTAGAAAGAGAAAGAGGGAGAGGGAGGGAGGAAGAGGAATGCTACTCTAGGAGCCTTCAGCATGGATATAAAATGCGTCAAATCTTTTTTGCTTTGATTTTTGACCCAACCTCTTCTTAAAACCACACTTGTCTGCATAAAGCAGACAATATACGAGCTCTCCTCTCAGACAATAATGGAGGCAGTAAACTAAGTAAAGCTTAGTTTTCCTGGGAGAAAATTGTGTCCTTAGAAGATATCACCCTTCTCCTCCTTCCATGAAACCTACAACAGTCACTGCTAATGGATAACTACAGTCTCTATCCCAGTGAGGGATGCAGATTCTCAATGTTTCTCTACATAACATCCCAGGGTGAAATCTGCCCATCAGCCAGAGTGGGTACCTAATAGGAAAACATCCTGGCCACCTCTGACTTTCAGTTTTCCCAATATCCTAATATGTAAAATAAGAACAGCAAAGCCCACTGCACAGAGATATTTTCTTTTAAATACATAATTTTATTTGACAAAGGATTTTATATGTTTATTGAAAATGTATAAAATTAAAATGTCAGAGCTACCCAAAAGAAAAAAGTGTCATAACCAGAAAAAATGTAAATGCAGATATAAGATACAGTCTCAAAGAAGAAAATTATCACTGATAATTAGGGCATAAGATTTTACAAGATTGAGCTGTGTATTTCAGCTCTAAGTTTCCTGTAAGCCAACACGCAAAGAGAAGTTGGGTTATTCCTTGGTCCCCATTATCCAGGAGGAGAACACTAGTTGTTAACAGACATTTTTTACAGGAGTTTCATGTAGAGGACAAAGATGTGGAGGGCAGTAGTGCAGGGTTAATGGCTAATACGGAAAAATAGTTTCTTTGCAAATAAAAGAGCTCTACTATATGATGAAAGTGAGGATATTAGCCTCAGTGGTGAACTTGGGTGTCTTTTAGAAGAATTTTACTACTAGCTGGCAAAGGATGGAAAGATAGTAGGTTGAGAAATACTGTAGCAGAAAAAAAAAGGAGACAAGGGAACAAGTGCTTTATTATTAACTGTTACAAGAAAAGAATAAAGGTTTCTCTGGGTCTGTAAGCCTCAAGACATCAGGTGATAGTCATTCAGGCAAATGGAGTCAGTTTAACCGGTGAGCAATGGCACCTTCAAACAAGGCCACAAAACCAAATGGTCTCTAATAGAAAAACAAGCCCAGAAAAACTTCTAAAACTAGAATTATAATTCAGAGACTAGGGCTCTGAGAGTTTAAAAGTGGAACAGAATGTCAGAAACTGCATGTGGGCTTCTTTTGAACATCAAAAATATTAATATTGGCATAAAGAGATACCTCTCTCACATCCACCCCCAACTTAAGAGATGCCAGGGCACCCAACCTAGGTAAAAGGAGGACCTCAAAGGCAAGTGGCACCCATTGCTCATTACTTATCAACTACTTTGCTTCCCCTTCTGCTCCGACCACAGAAGCCTGGTTTGTTAAGGTAGGGTTAGAAAGTCCTTCTGAGAGAAAGTAGGCCCCTACCATACCCACAGAAGATCAGAAGATGAAGCATGATTGGTCCATACCAGGCCTGATAATTGTATCCCTTCCTCCAGTGATTGGTTTTGGGATGGGAACATAAGATATAAGGAGATGGCTGGATGTGGAGGCTCACACCTGTAATCCCAACACTTTGGATCACCTGAGGTCAGGGGTTCGAGAGCAGCCTGGCCAACATGGCGAAACCCCATCTCTACTAAAAAAAAATACAAAAAATACCCAGGCGTGGTGGCGAACACCTGTAATCCCAGCTACTCAGGAGGCTGAGGCAGGAGAATCACTTGAACCCAGGAGACGGAGGTTTCAGTGAGCCGAGATCACACCATTGCACTTCAGCCTGGGCATCAACAATGAAACTCTATCTCAAAAATAAATAAATAAATAAAAGATATAAAGAGTTTTCTGTGAAGGACTACCCAAGCCTCTGTGGAGGGCAACCAAAGTTCTTTGTGCTTTCTTCTTCCTCCAGCCTGTAAAGAGGTTATGATGCCTGGATGTGTGGGAACCATATTGTAACCATAAGGTAACAAACCTGAGGATCGCAGCTAACATGCTACGTGTGGTGGAGTAAAATATGGACTATATTCCCTAGCGGCGTTGTTGGGCTGTTACCGGCTCTGGGCTTCCTCACTTGGAACTTCTTGATATGTAAGATGAAAGTATCTTTATTTGTCTAAACTACTATTCTTGGTCATGGTAGAGGAAAAATGATGAAAAGGAACAACATCTACTATGTTAATCCAGACTCGAATGGAAGAGGTGAGAATGTGTGATGGACAACTTATGACAGAGAATGAGATCTGGGGAAGAAAGTGGAGGTTTGGCGTTTCCAGGCAGGTTCTGAGAGAGAGATAGAGACAGTGTGGCAAGCACATCTTTTAATTCTAATCTGCATTCACAGTCCACAGAACTTTCACTTTGTGACTGCAATGTTCTGGGTTGTTTTTTTTGTTTGTTTTTTTGTTTTGTTTTTTTTTCCTGTGGGCCCACATCAGCACCGCATGATCAAGGCAGATTTCACTGGGCCTGGGCTATACTCAAAAATCATTCTTCTGTCTGCCTTCTTATTTCCCTGATCTGATTCCTGTTTTCTGCTGGCTTTGGTTTTAAAGTACCCCCCACTGCCACCCCTCACCACAGTGTTAAAATGAAAAGCAAAATTGTAAAATAGATAAAACAAAAGACAAAGAAGAAGAAAATCATAGTGGGGAAAAAGAATGGGGTGGGGAGTGTTTCTTTTTGCCCTGTGTCTTTTCAGCTTCCCTCTTCGTGCATAGAGTTTTCCCTAAAATAGGCCAGTGCAACAAATAGCATGGAAGAAGTTTCCATGGCTGATGACATGAAGCTTTCTGCTTTAAGCTTCTGGTTCCTTTGAAGTGATGGGCAGTGACACACAGATGGGAGCCATGGACAGACACCACCACTCTGAGGGTAGGGTCTGACAGGTAAATGGGAAAGGAGAATAAAACTTTCATATCAGCTGACATTCCCCCACATAGCCTGGGAGTGAGGTACCAAGGCTGAGGCTCATGCCTCGAACAGGTGAGCTGACATCTTTGAGCACCAGGTTTGAGTTCATCAGATGCCCATTTAGTCTTTTCCACTAAACTGCTGGCTCCTTAAGGGGAAGGATGATACCTGCCTTAGCCCCTGCTCTATTCCCAGTGCTTAGCACAATGTATGGCACATAGTCGATGCTCAATAAATCATAAATGAATGAAGGCGTGAATGTTTAGGGAGTTAGGAAGTGCCTCATAAGAATTAGCTCTTGTAGTTGGTGGAGTGTGTTGTAGTTGCAGCTGCTGTTACTGTTGTGGTGGTGGTAACAGATGGAAAGGAAAATTCCCTCCTGAATCCCCAACGCTTAAAAATCAAGAAGTCCATTAACATCTTTAGCTGGATGCTGAGGCATGGGTTTTCTTGGCCCCATTGGCTTCCCCCGTACAAGATGTTACCTCCCACCCCATGCAGTGATAGACACAGCAGAGCAATCCTCAGGGACTGCTGGAGATAGGGTGATACGATAGCAGGTAAGCAGTGCCTACTATACCCAGGTCACTGCCAAAAGCAAAGCCAACCTCCCCTTCCTTGCAGACTGCCTACCAGCCCCTAAGCAGCTTCCAATGACTTAACTGCTTGATAATGCCCCCACTCCTCAGGAGACACATGCTGCTCTTGAATAGAAAGAGAGTTTCAGTGATTAAACTCACAGCTGTCGTTTAGAGCTAAGACTGGATTTCTGAAATTAATTTGAAAATGTTTGCATTTATACCCCTACCCCCCCCCCTTTTTTGCTGTTTCCTAGTAAACTTTATCCCTCCCCCACCCAAGGACTGGGGTGAGAGGGTGTTGGGCAGCAGAGCTCTCTGTGTGCAGCTGCAGCTCACGGGTCAAGAGCCTACTACATCAGTAATGAGGGCACCCATCACTTTTCTCTGCAAAGATCACAGACTGGAGCCACCCTGCTGGGAGGCCCCTTAATGAGCTGAACAGATTTTTAGTGCTCATCTCAGGGGTGCAGGGTAAGGTGCCTTAGTGCTGATTCTATCCGGATTTCCGGTAGCGCACTTGGGAACTGTGTTTGGACCCCTGGGTACCAATAGGACAATTCAGCTTCCAAATCCCAAATCACCCCCAGCAGATGGGCACAACTCGAGCAGAGGAATTAAATGGCTGGACCATTCATATTTGTTTGTATGTGTCTTAATCCTTTGTGGAACAAATAGGGGATTAAGAAGGAAGAAGGGTAGGTAGATAAGCAGACAAAACAAACATTCCTCTTTACATTCTCAGCAACTAACACAACCAATATCACAAATGTGTGAGGCATTAAGAGATGAAGGGAAGGAGGAAGACAAAAGGGAAGAATGACAGGATCTACCAAGTGCTAAATTTTCCCAACAAGCAAATTAGCTTAACAGTCCATGTAATCTACCAGGAAGTCTTTTCTGAAATGATAAAATATATTTTCAATCAATGGTCACATCCATGACCTCTCCCTACACAACACACAGCAATATCCTGGCTCTTCTCCATCCCCTTTCTCTATTTTATTTTTGTCCTGAACATTTATCTAATAAGCTACATATATTTTACTGTATTCTGCTTATTTTTTATTTCTCCTCACTAGATTGTTAGCTGCATGGGGGCAAGGAGCTTTGTCAGTTTTTTATTCTCTGTACCCCTAGTGCCCAGAAGAATGCCTGGAACAGAGTAGGCACTTCATAATAATAAGCGAATGAATAAAAGTGTAAATAAATGATTGTGGGAATAATAGTCATTATTACTATTAGAGTTGGGAACTCAAGCATTTTAAAGTAGGGTTAATATTACCCACCTCATCAGGTTATGGCATAAGGATTAAATGGGGCAGTGTCCTTTAAGCATGTTGTGCAATGCCTGGCACATAGTACATGCCCAATAAAATAGTGGCTAATATTATTATAGCCCCATCTAATAGTTGCAAAAAGCAAGAGAGACAATTATGATTATTCAACCCTATGAGTGAAAAAAATATAAGGCTCAGAAAACTTAAATAATTTCACTTCAATGACATAGCTATTAGGCTTTCAATCCAATCCTGCATGCCCCCAAAACCTACAGTCTATCCATCCCACCATCCTGCCTTTTAACTATATCTTGAACTCCAGGATGGCCACGCTAAGCGAAGTGGAGCAGGATGATGGGGAACCGAAAACTCAAGGAAGCAATTAAATTAAATTTCAGATTGATATCTGGCAGCTTTCAGAATAAGATACATGGATCTACGTGTATGTGTGTAGTAAATATTTATGTGTGTAGCTGTATAGGGGATAAGGTGGGTGGAAATCACCTTTGTTTGCTCCATGGGGGGAATCTACAATGCTACATTGAAGCGTCATGAGAATTCTCAGATAGGAAACAGCCATCTGAAAGAGGAATTATTCCCAGACTGGATGTTGGAAGTCCTGGATGCTGGTCACAATTTTCCATCTAATGGGGATGTCTTAGATAGATTTCCCTCTCTAGACTGTTTTCCTCATATGTAAAATAAGAAGACTAGAAAACTGACTTCTAACTTATCTCTTTCAATTCTAAAAGACCTCTCTAAATTTGTGAAGGTAAATGAACTCAAGGATGTGAGAAAACTTTGAAACCCCTAAAATAAACCCCTAATATGAATTAAAGATATCGACTGTCCCCTAGAGAGAGGAGGATAAGAATTGACTGATCCACTGAGAAGATTCTACCTCTCTTGCTTGACCCCTTTGAAGTCATCTTTTAAGTCATGATGAATTACATTCTCTAGCCTAGTGTTCGCAATTGCTCATCCTTCTGCTTTGCCTTGACCAAACCAGTCATTTCTACAGGTTCCTGAATGCTACTTGTCCCCAAGTCTGAGCACACACATAAAAGGGGAACATGTACCTCCTTACCAGTTTCTCCTGGGAATCAGCTGGCAATAGTGAGACCCTCAGTCTTGTCAGACTCCAAGGATTATTTCCCCTTGCTTGTCCAGCTTCCTCCCACCCCAAAGATTCTGCTTATCTCTGCTAGCCTCCTCTTTTACCCTATGAAAGGAAAACATTTTTGTTACTGTTTGATTTTGAGATGTTTGCAAACCTTATTGTTACAGGATTCTCCCTTTTGCAATTGTCCTTTTCTTTCTCTTGCAAGAATTGTTTTGAATAAAAATTTCTTCTTACAAAGTCCTGATTTGTTTCTTTGATATCTCAAGTGCTACAAATATAGGATCTTCTATAAATATCTCAAATTCACCGACTTCCCTTCCCAGCCCTAGTCAATGTCCTAGTCCAAATTTTAGTCCACTGTCAACTCCTTCCTGGAGAACTAGTATTTTAACATCTATTCTTATCCTTCTCCAATCCACTATCCATCCTACAGCCAAGATGATCTTTAAAAAAGCAAATCTGGTCATGTTATTCTCCTGCTTACAGCTGTTCAAGAGTCTGCCATTACTTTTAGGATAAATTCTAAATCAGTATCATACTCTACCAGTAGGTGATGGCATGACCAAGCCCTGTCTCCCCTTCCCTCTCCTCCCCACTTCCACCTTCTGTGCTCCAACCTGACTTACCCTCTGTTCCTTGAACTCTAACTTGCCATACTTCTTTTTACCTATTGGGCTTTGTAACAACCTTTTCCTAGAAGACTGCATCCATCTTTGTCTGGTAACACCTTCTTATTCTTCAAATGTTAACTCAAGCATCATTCCCTCTGGAGCTGTTTCCCTGATCACCCCTCAACTAGGGCTGGCTCTCCATACTTCTCAAGTTTGAAAGTTTGAAACTGCATGTTTAGTTGTTGATTATTTGGTAAATGTCTTTCTCCTGTCACTAGATTATAAACTCCATGAGGCCAAAGATGGGTCAATTTTTGCCCACCATTGTACCTCTCAAGGACTAGCATGGTATCTGGCAGTTAGTCATCACTAACTAATATTTGAGTATCATTTAAAATGGCATTGTGAAGAACAGCATGATATGCAGGAGTGCTCATCTATGTATGTCTTTGAAATAATATCCCTTTGGATAAAATGACTTTCTTTTGATCTTGCATCTGAAATTCATTTTATCACTCAAGTAATGGGAAATATAGGAATTAGTAAGATGAAAAGGGTGTGTGTGTGTGTGTGTGTGTGTCTTTCAGATGCAGGTACATGTGTTTGGCTCTTTTAAACCTAGATGTTTTTCACACTAAAACCCTAATCCAACTGTAGAAGTTTCTTTGCCTCTTTAGAGAAAAGTATTACTGTGCTCATTGCATTTGAGAGTAGAGAAATTGAAGTTGTATTCTGACTGAGATTTAGGCCCATTCTCTTTCCCCCTCCTCTGCCACCTACAGTCAGTCTGGCATCTTAAACAAGGTCATTCATGCAACAGCAAGAGCATGATCTTTGTTCAATAGACTTAATGTTCAATCTATCTTCCTGGAGGCAGCCACCTGCTATTCTTAGAGTGACCTTGAGCTCCTTGAAGGCCAGCCTTTGTATCCTCTCTTCTTATCACAGTACCTGTCACATAATAGGGTCTCAATAAATTATTGCTAAATGGTAGTAAACCACAGTGGTAATAGATGGTTTCTGTAATATTAGCTAACATTCTGTAATATTAGCCTAACATAATATCCCTTCCAGTACAAAACCTTCCCAAATAGATTTCTCTCCTCCTGCACACTTACTCTCTGAGTCCTCATGCAATATAGTTGACTTAGAGCAACAAGCTCTTGATAAAATTCTGGCCAGGATTACTTTCTCTTTGGGAAACAATACAAGTTATTAAACCTAATCAATTTAATTAGTCTCCTTGTTACCTCGGACCACTCTGAATTGGTTTTTCTAGCACTCACTGATTCCTTGACATTAGTATACTTTGCTTAGAAGGTCACATTTCTTCCTTAGAAAATTATCTTTGAAATGGCTACATAGACTAGGTGTCCTAGAGGAAATGTTTGGCTGTTAAAATATAAGTCTAAAGTAAGAAGGTTTGCATGAGAGGGAGACTAATGGGTGAGAAAAGGATTTGTCAAGGTTTGGATGCAAAGACCAAGGATACAGGATACCTGTGACCTGAACCTATCATCATCAACAACAATGTGTTGAGCACATCCTATATTTCAGGCATGAGGCAGGAAATAGTGAAGCAGGCATGGTCCAAGCTTTCCAAAAGCATGGTGTCTAATTTGGTAACTAGATTATTATTTCAAAAAATAAATACAAAGTAAAAGCTGAGGTACAGAACAAAAGAAACAAACTTAAGAGGTCTGTCAGCAAAGAACTAGGACCCCAAGTGTTACAAAGAATGGAACCAAAAATAATGAAGCCTATATACGAAGACTCTATGCAGTGCATAGTCTTCAAAGCTTTGAGAAAATTTCAAGTAGAAAAAGAATCCCATACTTGAGAAAATTTCAGCGATTCTAAATTTTCCATAAAACAAAAAACTAAATTCACTCCTTACTCCTCCTACAGAATCTAGAGTCTGAGAACCTTGTCCAACTAACCTTTTCTGGCCTCCCTCCATTATATTTTGTAGAACCACCCTCAAACCATCAACTCTTTCTCTCATGTCTAGATTTTGAAGCTGATGATTTTCTGGAACTGGCCCTTTTAGGTCTCAGGTCTCATTGTGTTAAGCCCATCTAAAATAATGGTCATAAGCATTCTCTGCATTAAAATCAGAGCTAGTTTCTTACCTGGTCTAAGAGACTTCTTAGACCTTAGACCTTGCTTCTGTGAAGCAAGAAACCAAACTCCTAGAGATTATGATGAGTTGAAGTATCAATAGGAAGGTACATTAGAACCACAAAACAGAAAATGGGCAGTGGAGAAGGCTCTGATGTCTTCTGAAGCCTATGTGTTTGGAAAAGGGTCTCATGGTATTTATTAATATTGGGGCATATTAGAGGTTAACAGAAAGGATAAAAAACTAGTTTTCTTTTATCAACCTATGACCATTAGTGATAACAAAATATCAGGTAGTCTACTATGGTAGACTGTTTTATTGTTCATAATTAGTCATGCTTCCCCTGTTTTTTAATTATATACCCACATCCTTTGCTTATGACTTTGCAGTCCCTTCCACTAGAGTAGATGTAGTGTATTAAACCACCCTATGTTGGGCTTGGCCACATGACTTGCCTTGATGTAGAGAATGTGGACAGTAGTGACAACGTATGAGATGCAGACTTAGGTCGAAGGAGGTACTGAGTGCTTGCATGCTCCTTCTTGTACTCCTTTCACTTGCTAGTAGGAGAATATCCCCTGGGTAGCCTCTAGTCCAAAAAGAATGTGGTAATGGGGGAGCCGATCTGAATCTAACTTGAAACTTGCAGCTATTTCCAGCCCTCCACAGCTTGAAACAGAGCCACCTTAACCTATCCATAAATCTATAAGTATAGAATTTAAATACTGCTTGTTATAAGTCACAAAGGTGTGGGGTGGCTTGTTCACAACATTACTGAGGCAATAGCTGGCAAATATAGCTACTTTGAAGTCATTAAAAATAATGTTTTTCAAGATTTTATAATTTGAGACAAAGATCATATGACACTGAATTGCAATTATGGTATAATTATGCAACTATGAGATAATTTTTGAAAAAAACAGCAACTGGAAAAATTAGAATAATTACTTACAAAATTACATTAACATGTTATATATATACACATATGTCTTCCAAAAATATATATATAGAATAGAGTACATATATTCATGAATAGTGTATATTCAAGAATAGAATATATATACATTTATACATACACACATACATACACACACACACACACACATATATATACACATTCCCAAAATAATAGAATAAATCATAACAATATGTTAATAATAACCATTTCTGCTTGGTACAATTATACTCAATTATGTTTATTTTTGTCTACCATGCAATGGGTTTTGTAGAACCACCATAGGTTTTTGTATTCAGGTACTCAGTTAATGTTGGCCAAAGAAAAAGTTGAATTAATAAACTTCCATGTGCCCAATTTTCTACAGTAAATATATATATATTAATTTTAGAATTATAAAAATCAATGTTTATTTTTTAAATGGACATTCATAATCTATAATGTTAGCAATAACCCACAGATGACAATTTTTATGAGGCTTCTTTTCAACAGTGATAAACACTCCTAACAGAGCTATAATCCAGAGATTGGTTTATTGAGTAGCATTTTATGAAGACAGAATAACAGTCCTACCAAAGTCAAGATTCATTATATCAATTGTCCCATCAAAGCCCCCAGGAATGCTACTCTGTAGTGAAAAAAATTGAATGGGTCAACCATGTTCTCCACATAAGAAAAAAACTAAAGTGTTTTGAAGGGATCATGGGCAAGAAAAGAAGGAAGGTGAAAGAAAGCTGAGAAAGTGAGATATCTGAAAGGAAGGAGGAAGAAAGGGCAAAAGGAAAATTTACAAAGAAATAATTCTGCTCAGCATCATCTGAGGACACATTCCTTGACCATCACGCCACCACCATCAATCTCCATTTGCAGAAAGCTCAAGGGACAAACCCAATGTTAGACAGAGAGAGGCTCCTTTGTGCTGCAGCCAAATCATTTCCTCAAGTAGAAATTGATATACCAGGGTACTCTTCTGCATTCCTCAGTCATATTTTAGCCATCTGGTTTTATAGTCATTGTTTTGTCTGGCTAAGACCCTTTCTCATTTATTGTAGTTCAAAAGGAGATGACTTCCAGGTTAGACAATGTGCTCAAGAGGCCTTAGGGGCCTGTCCTCCCCTTCAACCAGATGCCACTTACCTAGGTAGCTGGTAGGCACCAGCCACCTTGCAGTTTTGTGCAGCCCACATTTTATGACAGCTCTGAGTCAAGTCATTCTGAATAAATAAGGGTCAATTTCATCCCTCTGGGAGGGAAAAGCCCTTTAAACAATAGACATTATTGCTGCATCAAGCTTAAAAGATACATAGAAATGAAGAAAGGACTGTGTGGGGTTTATCAGGGAAAAAATAATGAAGAATAAAGGGAATAAAGAAGAGAAAACAGGAAAAAGAAAAGGCAAGCAGGACAGGGGAGGGGTGAATAAAAGGGAGTGAATGGGAACAAAAGGGTATCATCCACGAAGTGCTTCTTTCACCAAGGAGAGCTGCAAAGTCACCCCATTGTTTTAGATGGTAGAAATGCCTGCCTCGGATGCATAAGCCTGCTTCTCCCTCTATTCTAGATTCATTCATTCCATGCCTGCCCACCTGTCCACTTTAAGCAACACTGAATCTTGCCACTCTATAGCTAATATTGAGTTACAGGAATAGTTGCTACAGGGCCAAGAGGCTAGGCCCCAGCCTAGGGGAGCTTCTCATTATTTTTCTCTAGGCACATCCCCAACTATGAAAATCCTAACTTGTTATTGGGGGTGAGGGTGGGCAGTTTAGATGTCTAGCAGGTGTACTAAGTTTCTTCAAATTTGTCAGACAATAAACCAGAATTCTAACTAAAGTATAGTTAACTTTAGAAATAGTCCCATTCATTTCATTTTGCTTTGCATTCATTCTTTTATTTGTTCCTCCACAAACACGGATTGAGCTCCTTTTCCTTGGCACTGGGGATACGTAGTCTATGGATCCCCGTCTAGAGAAGGAGAGACGAGCAAAGCAAAAATTAGAGAGGTCCAGATTTATGGCCGAAGAATTTGTGTCAGTGCATTCATGTGCGTGTCTGTGTGTCCATGTGTGTTTGTACACATGGTAAAGATGTAGGTATGAGTTAAAGTATATTGCAGCCCTGGATAAATTGTGATGAGGCAAAATTGGTCTTTCTAAGTTTTGAGCTATACTCATTTCATGCTTTTCTGGACCAGCCCCATGAAACTTTACAGTTCTTCTCCTCCACCTAGGAACAAAGAGTATGAACAAAAAGATGTGGAAGATCCTGACTGCTTTTCTCAATACTGAATTTACTCCAAAATGACAGCTTCCATCCTAATGTATTTCTCATGTTTGCCCCTTGGAAAGTCCTAAAACAGAGAACTGACAAGGTTGGAAGAGGAACAAAAAAAGCCATCTCATTTCTTACAGCTCTTTCTCCCTTCCACAGTACCTAATCCCACCTCTAAGGCCTCCTGTTTTAATGAATGGCAAAGAATAATAGAAAATCTGATAGACTGGGTGAAAAAGTCCTACCTTTAGTATTTGCTAACATTGTGACTATGGAAATGTATTTTAGTTTTCTGATCCTTGGTTTAAGTATCTAAAAATCTGAATGATACCACAAACTTTATAAGATCTGCTCTAAAAATTAAATGAGAGAAGAAGAATAATATTCCTCCATGCACCAAACACTTACAAAATTATAGGCATTGTGCCAAGATTTTTACACAATTATGTATTTAAGCCTCATAACAACCCCAAAATGGCATTTTGATGGATCAGAAAACTGAGGCTAAAAAGGGGTTAAAAACACATCCAAGATCACATAATAGTGAGCAATGGAATTGGGATTCAAATCCAATTTTTTGTTGTTGTTGTTTGTTTTTGAAATGGAGTCTCGCTTTGTTGCCCAGGCAGAAGTGCAGTGGCACAGTCTCAGCTCACTGTAACCTCTGCCTCCCGGGTTCAAGCGATTCTCCTGCCTCAGCCTCCTGAGTAGCTGGGATTACAGGCACCTGCCACCATGCCTGGCTTTTTTGTTGGTATTTTTAGTAGAGACGGGGGTTTCACCATGTTGGCCAGGCTGGTGTCAAACTCATTACCTCGTGATCTGCCTGCCTCGACCTCCCAAAGCGCTGGGATTATAAGCATGAGCCACCGCGCACCTCCCCACCCCACAAATCCAGTTTTGTCTGACTCCAAACCTGGAGTATCTTACTTAAGGACCAAATTATACCTGGCACATGCAGGTACTCAGTAAGTGTGAATTCCCTTTTTATACTCCCTGACATGTGAATGTCAGTGACTTTCATGGCCTCACTACAATTGTCTACTCCCTCCCAGGTTGCCTTTTAGTAGCTCCCTTCTTGAAGATGACCAGGAATCTGCATATTTAGACCACTTCTTTAAGCATCTCTTTTTAAACAGATGTGTTGATAACGTAAGGTTTGGGTAATGAGATTTTCCAGACCATAAGCTGCTAACTAAATTAATCGACAAGCTTATTTGCAATAAATAAAGGGATGATTACATGTAAAAACAATCACAAGGACCCACTGAGCTTGTGAAGAAATATTCTGACCCACACAGCAAGAGCATCTTACTCTCAGCTACAAAGGACCAGCCCAAAGGCACAAAGCAAGAGCACCTCTGAAATTGCTTTAGGATAGACAGCTCTCGTTGGGGATTCAAAATACTGAGTGATAAGTCCCACTGTGGCTGCTTACTACCTCTGTGACTTTGGGAAAGTTACATAACCACTCTGAATCTCAGTTATTTCTTTGTAAATTATAAGCACTTGGAATACTTGATTTTTTAAAGCCCTGACCAGCTGTAGCATTCGATGATTCTGTGTCAGCTGACACTTGTCAAAATCATGATTTCCTTGTCTAGTGGTACCCTAAGATGTTCCTATGGTCAAAAATAAATTTAGCTTTGCTTTTGAGATATGTGGTTTAACACACTCAATCTAGGACTATTTTGAGGAATAAGATGAGGTGATAAATGTGATGGTACCTGAAGTGGGCCCAAAGCTTTTTTTGAGATGGAGTTTTCACTCTCGTTGCCCAGGCTGGAGTACAATGGTGTGATCCCAGCTCACCGCAACCTCTGCCTCCTGGGTTTAGGCGATTCTCCTATCTCAGCCTCCCAAGTAGCTGGGATTACAGACAAGCACCACCACGCCTGGCTAATTTTATGTTTTTAGTAGACATGGGGTTTCTCCATGTTGGTCAGGCTGGTCTTGAACTCCCAACCTCAGGTGATTCGCCTGCTTTGGCCTCCCAAAGTGCTGGGATTACAGGCATGAGTCACCATGCCTGGCCCAAAGCATTTTTACAGGATAAGAAACTAATAAAAGCACTAACCCCATCACCACCATAAATGTACCAGTGAATCCTGCCAGTCACACAAACCCATAGTCCATATGTGTCACAACATCTGATATTCATGTGAGTTACTGCATTGATAATACACGCTTTCTCCTTGGAAGGGCGTGGCCTGCTTCACAAAGACCCCTGTGAAGTACTGGAAGCCATCCTTCCTTTCAGTGAACACAGAACCCTCTCCTATCTACCCCCACTTCTCTCAATGACTGCTGGATTAACTCAGCAAGGAATTTAAAACCACAATAGATGAGAACTGGTTAGTGAAACTAGTGATGTTTATCCTGAGAATGACTGACAACATTTCAGTGAAAAACATGATAGCTGTCTTTGAATAACTGAAGGTCTATTGTAGAGGAGGGTTTTAGCTTGATCTGTTCTGGACATCCCTAGGATCCACGGCACGATAAGCACCTAGTGAAGGTTTTTTTGTTTGTTTGTTTGTTTGTTTGTTTGTTTTTTGAGTGAATAAATCCTGTATAGCTCCCAAAGCCTGAACAAAGGCCAAAAGAAACATTCTGAAGATGGATGATGGCTATGGTTGCATAGCAATGTGAATGTGCTTTATGCCACTGTATTATACACTTAAAAATGGCTAAAATGAGGCCAGGTGCAATGGCTCATGCCTGTAATCCCAGCACTTTGGGAGGCCAAGGTGGGCAGATGGTTTGAGCTCACAAGTTTGAGACCATCCTGGGCAACATGGTGACAATTAATCTCTACAAAAAATGCAAAAATTAGCCGGGTGTGATGGTACATGCCTGTGGTCCCAGCTACTTAGGAGGCTGTGGTTGGGAGGATGGCAGGGGTTGCAATGAGCTGAGATTACATCACTGCACTCCAACTTGGGCAAAAGAACCAGGCCTTGTCTCAAAAAAAGCTAAAATGGTAAATGTTATGTTATGTGTATTTTATCACAATAAAAAAGAGTGTTTACAAGAACAGAAAACCAAATACCATATGTTCTCACTCATAAGTGGGAGCTGAAAAATGAGATCACACAGACACAGGGAGGGGAACATCACACACTGGGGCCTGTCAGTGGGTGGGGGCTAGGAGACAGATAGCATTAGGAGAAATACCTAATGTAGGTGATGAGTGATGGGTGCAGCAAACCACTATGGCACGTGTATACCTATGTAACAAAACCACACGTTCTGCACATGTAACCCAGAACTTAAAGTATAATATAAAAAAAAAAGCGAAAAAAAAATAAAAAGAGTGTTTCAAAAAAGAGACTTCAGTTATAGTGAAAGGAAGATTTTTAGACTACTTAGCAACATCCAAAAATGGAATGGCTGCTTCATGAAGAGGTGAGCATCCTTGTTACTGAGAGTAGTAAAGTGTATCAATCACAAAAGAGATGACTCAGGAGTGGAAGACCCAGAGATCACCTCAACATTTTCTTGGGTGACCTTGGGCAAGTTACTTAACCTATCCTTGACCCCAATTCCTCAGATATAAATTAAGAATGAAAATAGCACATATCTTATGTAGTTATTGCAAAGATTAAATAAGCTAACTACTGCTAAGCATTTAGTACATCATATGGAGATAAGAGTACATATTCCTAAAGAGTCTACACAGCAATTTAGGAATTTTGTCCAGGGGTATATATGCATCAGACATTGAGTTAGACTCAAAAACCTCCGAGGTCCTTTTCAACTTGAAAATATGAATGTGTAAACTCCAATAAAAGAGTCACCCCCCACAACCCCTAATAAATATTTTATAATCTATACAGATAACAGAACTGTTATTCATCATTTTTTTTCTTCTTCTACCTCTACTCTCAATACAGCCTTGACTTTGTGGATTTCCACAGAAGGAGGCTCCACCTTATAGTGGCTGAAGATGCTAGGTTGCTTGTGAAAGTTTCATTACAGACCGAGCCATGGGACAAGGCGATCAGAAACAACTAACTGGCTGGTGATGAGCTCCTGCTGAGCAACAGCGAGCTACTACAGGAATGATGACATTAGGAATCAACGGCTATCTTCAGACCCAGAGAGGATGTTTTCCAGGATGGGGAGAATTCAACTAAACAAACATCAGAGCAGTTATCGTTTCTTTACAACGTTGCTGATGGAGATAAACAACGTGCCAGCCTTAGCTGGTGTCAGTATGTGGCCCCAGGCGACTGAATGAAAACAATATTCAAATACCAGTGAGCCACAGCAGTAGGTTTCAGACAAGGGGCCTGCAGAAAAGACTGAAATCTGAAATGCACAGGTCTTTCTTACCCTGCAGAAACAAAGAGGGGGAGCATGCTAATCCCACAGATTTCATGAGGCTTCTGATTTACTGGCCTCTTAGAAGGCTCTGTTGGGGTTTGTCATTTTGATGAGAATGTCTTGCTATAAAGGTTAAACATGCTAAGAAGCATGAAATGATCTTCTCCAAGAAAGACTGCATCGGCTTGGCAGAAAAATAGCTGTCCAGTAGCCCACAGAAGGGGGTCTTTCAAGAGCCACTTATATTGAGAGGTCCAGCCTCAAGTTCCAGATGTACTTGTCACTCCAATATCCTCTCTGTTGGGCTGGGTTATTTGTTGGGGTAAGATGGGATGAGTGATGAAAGAGAAAGAGAAGAGAAATATATACATATCTCTTCCTTCTATACTTCCTGTCTCTAAATCAGTTGCCAACATTTCAAATAAAATTTATCAATTAGAACAAATTACTGGAGACTTACCAAATGGGTTTGCTATAATGGCATGACTACTGCCTAGAAGATCATGAGACATAAAAGTATATCTTCACAAATATGCACAGATGCACAGATACATATGTATTTCTTTGAAAAATCCAATAAACAGGAACCAAAATGAGGGACTAAGAACATTCTATTCTAGGCCGGGTGCAGTGGCTCATGCCTGTGATCCCAGCACTCTGGGAGGCCAAGGTGGGTGGATCACGAGGTCAGGAGATTGAGACCATCCTGGCTAACACGGTGAAAATCCGTCTCTACTAAAACTACAAAAAATTAGCCAGGCGCGGTGGTGGGCGCCTGTAGTCCCAGCTACTTGGGAGGCTGAGGTGGGAGAATGGCCTGAATCCGGGAGGCGGAGCTTGCAGTGAGCTGAGGTAGCACCACTGCACTCCAACCTGGGTGAAAGAGCGAGACACCATCTCAAAACAACAACAACAACAACAAAAACCCATTCCATTCTATTCTATTCTATTCTATTCTATTCTATTCACCACTCATTTCCTACCTGGAGGCCTCAGTTTCTTCATCTAAAATTGGGGGTGGGTGGTTTTGCTAGATAGTATCTGAGCATCTAGTCTACTGGCAAGGTAAGTAATTATACAACCCTTTATACTCTGCCTGGTTTTCGTTGGGTCAGTCAAGTTTTAGGTTTTAAGTTTGGGACTTCTATTCATGATTACTACATGTTTGCTGCTTTTTCCTCTTAACAATCCTTGGTGAGATTAAAACAAAACCCATGATAAAATAGAAAACTTCTCAGAAGCTAGAGGAAAACTATCCACATGTGCTCTATGCACAGACACATATATAATACTCAGTATCGGGTGTCATCACCATAAATCCCAAATGAGAGACCAGAATAGGGAGAAGTTCAAAATACGATTTTTCTATCTCCAAGGAAAAAATCTTCTAGCTTAATTTCAAATACAGCCAGTTTTACAAGACAAAGACAGACAAACTACGACTCATTGTTTCTACCAAATACATGTCAAAGCTTGGTTGAGATCACCACAGTTACAACAGATCCTCTTAATGCAATTCTTTAAAACCCAGGATTACAAAAGAGTCACATTTAATTCCAAATATACCATTTAAAGTATGAAGAAAAGCATGCTTTGGTATGTTCTCTTATGGTTCAACCTTCTCAATGTTAACCTGTATCATATGCCTTAAACATAGAAATAAGACCTGGGTCATTTCCACCACACAAGAAAAAAAATGGAATAAAAATACCAGCCAGATCATTTTTTCAATTCTTGCATTGCTAAATTCCAGATTCTGAAAGGGGAATATTGGCTTTATTATCTACATGAGTACAGTATACACTTTGATTCTACAATGGAGCCTCACAATAAGCCAGTTAAACACCCACCACCAATATTGTCAGTGGTAAATATTGAAATGGAGGCAGAGAGAAGGTAAATATATGTTCTGAGTGGGACCAAAGCGGGTGTAGGTTTGACTCTCAGCTACATCTGCTTAATGGTCACCACAGTCCTCCCCACTCCTCCTAAGAATCTGCCACTGATTCAAGATGCCTCAGAAGAAAGGAAGAAGCAAAAGACTTCTATGGCCAGACACTTGCTCTTATCAATTTCAGCTGTTCTTTAGCTGTGTATAATTGATTACTGACTAAGTCCTATTGACATTGCCCCTTTTTTATTTATCAGATATGTTTGAAAACTCGACCTCCACTCTCCTTCCTTCAGGGAGGGCTCTTATCTCTCAATCCTGAATTAATACCAATGCAAACTGGACTATTATATGCTGACCTGTTGGTCTTCTGTCTTCTCTATTCAATTTATCTTCTGCCACAGTGATCTGACCTGGTTATCCCATTGTTAAATGTGGTATGCCTCCTATAAGATAACGCCTAAACTTCTTGGGAGAGCAAAATGTTTCATGACTGGCCTTGTCACCCCTATAGTTGCACCTTCGAAAACTTCCCCTCAAATCTCTCCTCCTCACTCTTTAAGCCCTACATGCCACCCACATGGAAAACTTACTGTTTATTGAAGTCACCTTTATACATCTGTTCCTTCTGCCTAGAATATTTTTTCCCTGCCTGGTCTGCCTGGGAGATCTTTGATTCTCCGCCAAGCCTCAGCTCTAGTGGCACCAGTCTGTGATGCCTTCCATGACATTTCTCCCGGCACTGATGTCACCATTCCTCAGATACCACAATATAATAGCAATTTATGAGAACCACAATCAATGCCTTTGTGTCCCACGTGCTCAACACAGTCCCTGGCACGTAGCACTCAGTAGGTATTCAGAATGAATTGGGTGGCCCTTGATTTCTTCATGTAGAAAATGAGGATAATAATATGCAGTCTGCAGAGTGGATGTGAGGGTTAAATGACTCAGTATATATTAAGAACCAAACATAGAGAAGGCACATCATTTTTTTTTTCAATAAATACTAGGTCTTTTAACTTTCCTTTCCTCTTAATCCAAACTGTAGTGAAGAAGGATTCATCTCTCTGTGAAAAGAAACATGAAGCCAGAGATGCTAGAAAAGCCTGCAACAATCCCCTTGTGTTGTGTTTCAAAGCACTTGTTTCTCATAATTTAGCCACATTTCAATGTATTGCATTATTATGGGCAGATGTCTGCTCACAGTTAAGCTGCTTTGAGCACACACAGTAATAAAGATACAGAGAGGCAATGTAAATGGCCACCGAGTCCCTGCATTTGACAGCACTGCAGTCAGCAGCAAGTGTGCTATGGTTCATAAGCAGCTGTCACGCACTGCACCAAAGTGCTGACCCTCACATTCTCAGGTTGAATGTAGGTATAGGTGTCGATTCTTAAAAGATCTCCAAAGTCCCCAGCCTGTCCTTCTTAGACCTCAAGCCTTCAAGACTCTAGAATAACTAGAATCTACAACCCTGATACTCTTTTTTAGAGTAACAGGACCAGCTGTGATCGGAGGTAGCTCAGACTCTCACCTGGTGGGATAACTCTCAGCTACGGTTCATGTACTATGGAAAAGCTTCCTGGAATCATAAAATCCTGTGCTTGTGGAAAGGGAAACTTGCAGAACTGGAAGTTAAAAAAAAAAAAAAAAAAAAAAAGAGGCTGAATCTGTGCTCTGCTGTGGCTGTCAGCAGGGATACACTTGTATGACTTAAGCAACAACAGAAAAGAAAAAAATATGGAGACACTTTGATTTATGTCAATGAATTGTACATTTCTTGGGAAGCCCCTTTCTCAGATACATGACATTATCTATCAAAAACAGTAAACAATGGACCAAAGAGGAAACAGCCTTTTAGTGCTCTTTAGAAAACTAATGTTCTATTCATTAATCCATCAATTAAAACTCAGGTCTGATGAGCCTGAAGTGTACTCAGTACACCAAGGTATTCATTTTCTTAGATGAATGAATCAGGGAGATGAAAATTTCATTGCAGTGCTGATATAACTAAGCTGAGTCCTAATCCAGACAGTTCTGCGGATTGCGAGGAACAAGGACTCACATTCCTGTCCTGCCCTTCATTCACCTTTCTCTCTCTCCTCGGGATAAGGGAAGACATTGCCAAGCTGATGACATTTGAGAATCAGAGTTTTAGAGTTGAAAAGGCCCAGAGAGAGCATGAAACCCAACTGCATCATTATATTCTTGCAGAAAAGAAAGGTCAGAGGATCCATCTCCAGGTCAGACATTTAAATAAAGGATCTGGAAACCTATGAGGGATGAGGGTACAGCCATAACACAGATTGCCCTCCTCAATAGCATTAAGACCAGTAAAAGCAACCACCATTGTTATATTTGACCTTGGAAGCCCAGGTTTCTGTTATTCCCACACCAGTGAGATAGTCTGAGCAAGACCTCAGCGAATCCAGAACTAATTATAAAATAGTATATAATATGTGTCGTATCTTGCTTTCTAATTGTTATCTTTTTCTTTCCTGTGATTATTCCTTGAATCATTAACATTGGTAGATTGCATTAGAGTTTGCAGATTATGTCTCTATCCCCTCTGCTGTGCTGTGAACTCATGGAGGACAGAAAGTGTGTCTCCTATTAATATAAATGTATATCCTCATTAGTTCACAAAGCCTGACACAGAAAAGAGCTAAATACCTATTTATGGAATCTCTATGTTAATGTTGAAGTTAATTCCAAAGAAGCATCATAGCTTCATTTCCTAAAGTTTTGTGGACCAAAAGCCACTGAAATTAAAGCCACTTAAGTAGACTGTGTTGAGAATATAGAAATTTTAATAATTTAACTTTAATAGTCTAAAGAAGATGCAAAATGAATATATATTTTTCATAATCATATACTACATGCTATGTAGTTGTCCAAAGAAGTGATAAGCATGATTTGATCTAAAATGATAGTGATGGAGGAGAGAGTGGAAAGAAGTAGGATGGGTTTACATGAGAAATGGATGAGACTTGCTGAGATAGATTGAATATCATAGGAAAAAAATAAAAGAAAATGCCCAAGGACAGTGGGGATGCCATTTACCAAGATGGGGAAAAACTGAAAGAAAAAGAAGTCTGGGGCAGGAAGGAAGACCTCACGATTTCCGCTTTACAGTGATATGATTAAGCTGTTCAATGATACGATTAAATCCAAGAGGACTTCACAGGATGCAGGTGGTCTTCCAGTATATTAAAGAATTTCAACCTATCTGATTAGAATTAAGTAGCTATGTATTAAGTAGCTATTAATTAAGTAGCTTAAGTTAATCTATCAGATAGCAAAATGGAGATGTCAAGTAGACAACTAGGGATATAAGAATCTGGGATTTCAGGGAGAGTTCCAGGCTAGAGACCTCAATTTGGAAGTCACTAAAATATGCATGACCTTTAATATCATGGCAAAGAGCACCAAGGGAATTGTGCAGGCCAAGGAGAGACCTAAAACAGAAACCTGGAGCCCTCCAACATTTAAAAACCATCTAGTATATGTATATCACAGTACATATGAGGGAAAGGCTGCTCAATGTAATGGAAAGCCTGATGGATTAGGAATCAGGAATTCTAACCATTCTATAGCTATTCCAAGTTAAACTGATATTGACTTAACTTCTCAGGGCTTCCAATTCCTCATTTACCAAAACAGGAATGAGGTACAGGTAACACTAACGGTATCCGCCAACCCTACTATTTTCCCTATTTTCTTTTCTTCTTCTTCTTCTTTTTTTTTTTGGTTTTTGTTTTTTTGAGACAGAGTCACTCTGTCACCCAGGCTGGAGTGCAACTGCATGATCTTGGCTCACTGCAACCTCCACCTCCCAGGTTCAAGTGATTCTCATGCCTCAGCCTCCTGAGTAGCTGGGATTACAGGCATGTACCACCAAGCCCGGCTAATTTTTGTATTTTTAGTAGAGATGGGATTTTGCCATATTGGCCAGGCTGGTTTTGAACTCCTGACCTCAGGTGACTCACCCACCTCGGCCTCCCAAAGTGCTGGGACTACAGGCATGAGCCACCACACCTGGCCTCTGCCAACCCTGCCATTTTCCTACGACAGGATTTCCATGTGGCATATATGTAGCATTTCAGTGACACAATCCAGCCTCATTGAAGACTGGTGTCTCACCCTTTCCAGGCAGAATCACCTGCTGCTGCTGCTGCTGCTACCCAGAATCACATAGGAGGTTGCCTAAAAAGGGAGGCCCTGAGTGGAGAGGAGCAGCAGCTGCATGCCTTTCCCACTGGAACAAGAGTCACTGGAGAGAAGTGAAAATATTTGTATTTTTCATGTTCAGCTGGTGCATACGTCAGATAAATGTTGTACTGTAGGTTATTTTTCTTGACATTGGGATGAACTTGTGCTGAGCTTTATTTACTTTCTTGCCAAACAAATGCCAGCATATGTTTAGAAAAAAGCCATTCAGGAAAGTGCATAGATTCAGCAATGCTCTAAAATTTAAGCTCCATGACCTACAAATAAATCAAACCCTTGGCTTTGCCTTACTGAAACTTGACACTCACCAATCGAACTAGACAGTTTGGCTATACCAGCAAAGATAAGATGTTGTCCCAGGTCAAGTGATCATAGCTCCTTAAGTAGGACTAACTCCAGAGCAGGCTAAAGACCAGCTAGACTGTTTCCTCTGTCCAACAGGACTTCACTGGATGGCAGGTGGTCTTCCAGGACTTTAAAGAATTTCAACCTATCTGATTAGAATTAAGTAGTTAAAACAGGCCTTTGCTTTTTAGGTCATGGAGACGTCTCTCACATCACTACGAATAGCCAACCAAAATAACTAGAGCTAAACAGTTGGGATGGGTAGAGACAGCTACATCTTAGAATAGCAGCAGATTATGATGAAAAAATCTAAATACAATATCAAGCCGATTTGTAGACGTCAAGATTTAGAGTAGCTCATCTTCGCAAGCAGGAGAAGCACTCTTATGAGGGTAGAAGCAGGAGTTATCCAATTTTACTATAAGAGAAATATACCCATGCAAATTAATCTTAGTATCATATACACAAACACTTTCTACTTCCCAGGCCTTATTCTCTGACTCTCTTATCTTTGGCTGATGACTTTGGTCCAGGAATTGTGTCTTAGACGTATCTGTTGCTGACTTTGCTTGGGTCATTGGGCTATTTTGATGTAGTGTCTAGTGTCTGACCTGGGCCATGAAAACTCCAGTTTTCAGCATTCCATCTACGCTTTCTTCAGTGTATATACACAAGTGCTTCTTTCTAACACTCCCATTCATGTGTAGGTCCGGTGATACCAAGGGACTCACCCCCAAGGAAGTTCCAGTAGAGAACACAGTTTGAGCTACTGGGACACACAGCCTTAAGAACTGTCTTGGGCTTAACACATTTAGTACAAATGATCCATTCTGGGCTTAGAATTTATTCTAGAATGCTTCTACATAATAACAATTAGAGAGAATGGCAAACTGAGTGACTGTGTTGACGTTGTTATGGTGAATGGCGCAGGGCTCCTTAATCCAAAAAGGATCCCATTCCTGTATAGAGAATGCCCAACACATTTTCTTCACTCTTCTTCAGAAGTGCCTAGAGTGGATGCCTAAGTTATAAACAGGAGACCTAAAATCCAAGAAACCTTGGATCCCCTTCTCTGGGCTGTCACTCCTTCCATATAGAAGTGGCCATTCTTACCTGTTTGTCCTACTGTTTCCCTATAGACATCTGCCATAACATCAACCACATGTTAACCATTTCTCACATTTCCCTTTGCTTCTCTGGGAGGACTATACACCCCTTGTTCAAAAGTAAAGACTGTGTCAGGTTGGTGTTTCTGTTTTGGTTTGTTTGTTTGTTGCATTTCTAACCTCAAACATACTGCCTGGAACACACCAGGGCTTCAATCTATGTCAACGTCCTGTAGGAAAAATGAACAAAAGATACTCAAAAGAGTCTCCACTAAGGAATCAGTTTCAATAAAGAAAAACAATGTCATTGGGAATCTCAACTTTTATTTGCTAGCAGAGAAGAGTCCTATAATTTTTACACTCCACTGATTCATTCTGAACATGGTGTCAGGAACAATCCAGGGGCAAAAAACAATTAGTAGGGGAACAAAACAATCAGTTGAACTGTCTGGGATTTGAGTGATGTATACATCAAATATCTTAAACTTGCTAAGCTTCTTCTCATTTGGCCAGAATGGATAACTCTTGGCTGCACTGCACCAAGAATAATTGTCCCTCATATATCCCCAATCAGCTGCCTTCTAATGACTAGTCATAAGTGACAATATAAAAGTTGCAGTGACTTTCACTGTTCTTGGCAAGTTTTGGACCAACTCCCATCGATTCACCCTTGAAATGGGTGAGCTCAGAGACACCTTGTACAGCTGGCTACAGTCACTGTGTCCTGCCTCTGACAATCACAAGGCCCTTGAGTTAAGCAGAGACCCAAGAAGAAGAAGTGAGATGTCTGAGATGACCTTTATACTGCCTTCATGGATAACAGAAGATCCGCAACACTTTGGCAAACACCAAAACTGTCTCATGCATCTCAGAGACAAAATGACTTTTCTATCTTCCCCAACCAGCACCAGAATAGGTTACCCTACAAAGATATTTGGAAAGAGCCCAGGCACCTGAAAGACTGACCAGCCCCTTGTAGTCTATTTCTGTCCTGGATGGGTATTTCCTCATCATAGGTCCTGTTCTAGCGGTTGCTGACTTGAAAATTCCGTGAATTTTAATTTTAATTCCATATGCTCTAAGAAAGCTCTCTTTTCCTCCTTTGTCCTCGTGTCCTGTATTCTATTTCTGATCTGACTGTAAGAAGGTTTGTAGTTCTCTTGAAATATACCTTCGCTAGTAACACAGTTGGCCCCACAGTTGGCCTCACAAAAACCACGCCTTGAAAACTGGTCATTCAGCCCTTGTTCCAGGCCTGGCCCAGGATCCATCCACATCACCTATCTTCTGATACTTGGACAATTTCTGGCTACTGGCCATTGGTCTGTAGAGATGAGACCCTGCAGGTCTCTCCTCAAAACGTTCTTATCTTCTCTTCTCTGAATCTCCATGTCCTTTTTTTCTGTCTACTAACATGCTACTGTCTTATATCATCTTATTACAGCTTATTATATAGATGTCTGAACTCCTCAGCTAAATAAATGATAAACTTCTTAAGGGCAAGAACTATGTCTATACAGGTACAGCATTCTCAAAGCCCTAAAGCTATACCCTTAGCAAAAACTTGGTCTTGATGCAAATTATCCTTTCATAGAATTTAGAAGCTGACAGCCTGTGGACTTGGTTCGGTGTGCTCAGCATATAAAAAAATAGACCAAGTTGCAATCTGCAAATAACTTGACAGGAATCTCCTTGTGTTGATGTTGTCCCTCTTCTTGCCTTTATCTCTGCCCTTTACTTAAACTGTAAATCAGGTGCAATTGTCAGATACTGAAGTGGTGAATGAAAAGGGAATCCTCCCACCATTCTGACCTGGCCTACAGGGTCAGCCCTCATCTCTTTGGTCCCCTCTCATGCCCCTCTTCCCCACCCCCACAGTTCCCCAATTCCATTCTGGACATTTTTCAGAAAGGAACAAAGCATCCAGTTCATTCTGGACTTTGTTCAGGTCCTCAACTGTGTCAGGGTTGCTCACTATACAGTGAACCTGTATAGTATGTTGGGTCTCCTTGCAAGGGCCTCCCAAGCTTCTCTATACCTTCTCTTTAATGATGCTGATGAGAATAATTATGACTTTAATAATCACTAACATTAAATGCTCAGGAACATACTAACTCATTTAATCATCATCAGTATCTTGTGAGGTAGGTGCCTCATCATTTCTATTTTACAAATGAGGAAGTCAAGTCTCAGAGATATTGACTACCATGATAAAATTACCATCACTGTATGAGGGCCAGATTTCTCACCCAGTCTGGTCCCAGAGTTTATGTTCTTAACCAATACATCACTCTGCCTCTTATAAAACTCACCATGTTTGTAATCAGTTATTTAATGGCTAAGTATTCCACTGGGCAGCAAGCTCCATAAAACAGAGATGAATCTGTCTTGTTCAACATTGTATTTCTAAAGCCAAACCCAGGACTTAGCTTGTAGAAAGCACTAAAGAAGCACAAGTCAAATGAATGACTTAAACAGCCATTTGGCTAGCCCCCCTTGGAGTCCTAAAAGAGAACTATTTATCCTCTCTTAATAAAAAATATTTAATCAAAAAGTATCAGAATCACAGTAATATTTATTATAAAGCTTCCCTTTCTGCAACTCAGTCTTAGCCAAACAAACCCAAGCGTTCAAAACTAGAAAGGGTGCAATCTGGAAATCAGTAAACCCAAAAACTCTTGGAAGAAAGAAAGCGCAGGTAGGTGCAAAGGCTTGGACTGTCCAGGGATCCAATTATAAGACACCAGCCCCACTCAGGCCCTCACTTGCCATCCTCCAGGCTGACTCACCCCTTTCGCAGGTTCTTCCCCAGTATCCGGTGCCGGTGCAGTCACAGATGAAGCGGTTCCAGCCGTCCTTGCACACAGCATTGTTCTTGCAGGGGTAGCTGTCACACTGCTTGGCGCTCATCCGTGAACAGGAGGACTTGACACCCGCAGCGTTCTGCATCTCTGCCAGCTGTCGAATGTTCTTGCTGCGCCCATCAATGAACAGGTCGCGAATGCAGCCCACGTAGCCGTAGTTGAGCATGGCAGTCCACAGCTCGGTGGGGAGAATAAGGCCAGCACGGTTCTCTGGCAGCCCTCCCAGGTACATGTCTCCTTCCAGGTCCAGGATCTCGCTCTCCCCACTGGCGGTGAATGGCGTGCGTCTGCTGTTCACTGATATAGTACCTGGGGTGGGAAGACAGATCTCAGGTGAGTCTGCCAGTTGCTTAACCAAATGAAAGAAGCCTAACAGGTGAGTGCTGAGACCAGCCATTGGCTGGCCAGGAGAGAACAATGCAAGCAAGAAAACTGGATGTTACAAGACAATGGAAAAGACAATGTAGGCCGGCCGCTTGGTTCCAATCTCTGCCAGGTAAGTCAACCTGGTGCTTAGGAAGACCCAGGAAAATCTCAGTAACCTGACATCTAGTGTATCTTTTCTCTACTTAACCGTCTTGGCTGAGACCATACAGGTTGAGAGCAGCACAGTTCCTGCCTGTATTTAAATTCCAGCTCTAACATGTATGAGCTGTATAACCTTGAAGAAGTGACTTCACCTTCCTGTGCCTCAGTTTCCTCATTTGTAAAATGGGAAAATAACTGTCCCTACCTCATAGGTTGATGTGATTAAATGAGCAAATATATGCAAAGTACTTTTAAGAGTGACTGAGACAGAATGAGGCCTCTGTATGTTTGCCTGGGTTTTCTTCAAGGGCTCACCAACCCCCAAAAGATGGAACTTCCTCTTCTGTCTCTTCCTCCATGCACTGGTACTCTCTAGATTGGCATTCACTACCAACCCTGCCAGTGAATATTTTGAGCATTCCCTGTGATACATTTTAACTGAAACATTATTCCTTATTTAATCATTTAATAAAGGTGTATGGAAGACCTATTCTGTCTCTGGTATAGTTCTAGGCACTGAGATGAACTTGATAGGCATGTCTCTCCTCTCATTGAGCAGATGTTCCAGAACAGAGGGACAGAAAATAAATGATATGGTTTGGCTGTGTTCCCACCCAAATCTCATTTTGAATTGTGGTTCCCATAATCCCTGCACGTTGTGGGACAGACCTGGTGGGAAGCGAATTGAATCATGGGGACAGTTACCTCCATGCTGTTCTCATGATAACGAGTGAGTTCTCACAAGATCTGATGGCTTTATAAGTATCTGGCATTTCTCTGGCTGGCACTGCACTTCTCTCTCTCCTGCTGCCATGTGAAGAAGGATGTGTTTGCTTCTCCTTCCACCATGATTGTAAATGTACTGAGGCCTCCCCAGCCATGCTGAACAGTGATTCAATTAAACATCTTTCCTTTATAAATTATCCACTCTTGGGTATGTCTTTATTAGCAGCATAAGAATGGACTAATACAATAAGTAACCTAATAAATGAAATAAATTAGCTAAGGGCAGGTGCTAGGAAAAGAATAAAATGGGTGGTGTGCTAGCTACTCACGCATTCTACTTTAAAATGTAGAGTCACTGAAGGTCTCTCTAGGCAGGTAAAAGTTAAGCTGAAACCAGAATGTTGAGAAGGATGCAGCCATGCAAAGTCCAGGAGAGAGAGCATGCCAGGCAGAGGGGATGGAACCTACAAAGGCCCTGAGGTAGGAAGTAGTGTGGCTAGAACAGAGAAGGCAAGAGGAGGTGAGCAGGAGATCAAGTCAGAGATAAGCAGACCCAGGAAGGGGATGGAGTTTGGACAGCATTGAATGAGATTGCAGAAGATGAAACTCCACAAGCTAACCTGGGACCTTGAGAACTGGGATTCTAGTCCTAAATGTCTTTATGACCCTAGGCCAGTCCCTGAACCACTTTATGGCTCAATTTCCCAAATTAGAAAATTAAGGAAATGGACTAGGTGATATCTAAACATCCTGTCAGAAATTTAAAAATAGGTATTTATTATTCTTGATGTGCTTTATTGGTACCAAGATAAATGGGTCGTGCCATCCATCAGTCAGCCTTCACCTCTGTCTGATTCTCAGTTTCTTCAGCTATGAAGGGTATATAACCTGAAGGGCTGTGAAAATCAAATGACATCAAGAATAAAACATATACACTTTAAAGTGCAAAGTCGGCTGGATGCAGTGGCTCACACCTGTAATCCCAGCACTTTGGGAGGCCGAGGAGGGCAGATCACTTGAGGTCAGGAGTTCAAGACCAACCTGGCCAACATGGTGAAACCCCGTGTCTACTAAAAATACAAAAATTAACCAGTTGTGGTGGCAGGCACCTGTAATCCCAGCTACTCGAGAGGCTGAGGCAGGAGAATTCCTTGGACCTGGGAGGCGGGGATTGCAGAGAGCTGAGATCGTGCCACTGTATTCCAATCTGGGTGGCAGAGCGAGACTAGCACTCAAAAAATTTAATTAATTAATTAAAGTTAAAAAAATAAAGTACAAAGTCAACACAAGAATAGAAACATAGAAAGGATATTAAGGGGAATTTAACAATCTGCTTCCCTACTCCCTCCTAGAAGTTTTCTCCTAGAGAAATATGCTTCGCTTTTTGTTTTTTAATCTTTCAAACACATATAACAACAATAATGTCCTGGCCACCATTTTAACTATTTTAGGTGCATTTTTGGACTTGATCCTCAAAACAATCTTGGGAGGTAGGAGTTATTATTTTCTCTATCTTACAAAGGGGGAAGTTGAGGTCTGTATCTCTTACTATTTTCTCTGTTGCATAGTTTTCTATCTTTACCCCTCACATGTCCACAGGGCTAATCTGATCACCAACTAAAACGGGGGGACATCTATTGCCAAGTAAAGACAATACTAGAATCAATTTAAATTTTAGAGCCTTAAAGACAACCTGAGGAAAATCTGTCCTCTGAATGTGTGACCACAACAGTTTTGAATGCACTTAACAAGTTCTAAGACTCACTTGCCCAGGTGAGGAGTGATTATAAAAGTTTTTCTAGATCACTGTTAGTCATATTATTCTTCAAGATTAGCAGGGAAGGAGGTACCACATTTAGATACACTTGTTTTTATAACTACCCCTTAGTATAGATTTATAATCTAAAACAAGTTACCAGAAAACATTCTCATGAAAAAAATGAAAGTTTAACAGATTGTATTAAAATTTTAGATTATACTGCTTTCATGGGACAATTGTTTGTTTACTCAGTACATTTTTATAGGCTTTGATCAAATTCATCAGTAGTTCAAAAAATTGGCTAGGCCGGGCGCAGTGGCTCACGCCTGTAATCCCAGCACTTTGGGAGGCCAAGGTGGGTGGATCACCTGAGGTCAGGAGTTCGAGATCAGCCTGGCCAACATGGTGAAACCCTGTCTCTACTAAATATACAAAAATTAGCCAGGTGTGGTGGAAGGTGCCTGTAATCCCAGCTACTTGGGAGGTAAGGCAGGAGAATCACTTGAACCTGGAAGGTAGTGTCTGCAGTGAGCCGAGACTGCTCCATTGTACTCCAGCCTGGGCAGCAAGTGAGAAACTCTGTCTCAAAACAAAAAACAAACAAACAAAAAAACCAAAAAACAAAAAACGAATTAGCCAGTGCTTTAGCTCCCAGGTATGAAATTTAAGACTTCTGAAATTCAAACATATTTGTTGAAGTTGGGTCTACCAGTGGTTCAAACAACAAAAATTGTTCCACTACTTGCAAAAAATATATTGTATTAGGAGCAGACAGAAATGAACATATGGCAATTTTGTGTGTTTTAGCCTACCTGTGACACGGGTAGGTAACTTTTATACTGTGCCAAGGTCTAGGTTAGTCAGACACAAAACCCGTCCACCATGACCTAACCTCAGAGATCCCAAACACATGCTCTTAAAAACCAACAGCAATGTTTTGTTTATAATTCTGGAACAGCTTTCTGACTCTGCCCTTGCTGTCATTTTACTGAAAAACAGAGAAAGAGAAAGAAAAGAAGAAGAAGAAGGATGGGGAGTGTGGCGGGATTTAGCCTCCAAAGAAATTAATTTTGGGGGTGTTTTTCTGTGTAAAAAGAACACTATTCATTCTTGCTTAACGAGCACATTTAATTTGAAGGCTCTTGGTTCTGATCAGATTTCAGACAACCAATAAAGATTTATACGGGGCAATAAAATAGCCAGGGCTGCAATCTGCCACCCGTCTGCCCTCTGCAAAGAATCCATCCAGCTCTTCCTAAGGGCAATGTTGCTATCTCTGCCATCAGCCTAGCTTTGGAATTATGCAGAAAAGTCAACCCACCAAAGCTCAGTCACTCCCAGTTTCAGCCTTTTGGGGAACTTATTGCTCTCTCTTACTGGCCAAATGTACCTAGAAAGAAAATACCCAAATAAAGACTTTTTAATGTTCATCAGGAGAGTGAATCTCTATAAATATGGCACATGAAGCCAAGACCCTTCTTGAACACATCCTACCTAAATGGAGAACCAGGAAATGAGTCTGAAATGCTAATGCTCTAATTACTGCTCTTGGGAAAATGCCCTTTCCGATAGCACAGAATGTGACCTTCATTGCCACATGGTCCAGAGAAAGCTAGGCAGACTATCCAGGCATTCAAAAATCCCTGACTATTTTGCCCCACCCCTACCCCCACTTTGTTACTATTCCATAGTGGCTATGTACTGCCTGGGGCTAGCTTGTTTGATCTGCAGCTGCAGAAATGACGCCATTTAAACAAAATGTAAAAGGTTATGAAGAGGAAGAGAGAGTTAGTGAGGTCTGAACAAAGAGTGAAATATAGGCTTTTACACCAAAGGAAGGCTTTAAATTGAATGTATCTTCAGGAAAAATCAATTTGCCTTTTCCTTTCTTGTCATAATTTCTCCGTGCAACATGACTCTTGCCAATTATTGAAGGGTGTGTTGTTGCATAAACTCTTGCACAGTGAAGTTTATCCTACAGAATAATCACATAATGATGTCACAATCGGTTTCCATGGTGATGAGGAAAAAGAGAAGCAAAGAATGGGGGAATGGGGGCAGATCACACCAGTGACATGAGAGTTGCTCTGGTAGCACTGGAAATGCTACTTGTAAAACCATCCTTAGCTCCAGGATCATAGAGCTATCACTGAGACAATTGTGCAGTGAGTAACAAGAGAGAGAAGTGGAGAATGTGAGCCATCTATGAGACAGGTATCTTTTCAGAAACATAATTTTACAACAGCCATTAAAGAGAGTAGCAAAAGAATCAACAAGCATGCAAGAGCGAAAATTAAGAAATATAAAGCCAAAAAACAAACTGAGAAGCTACAGCTTTTGTCTAGTTTCAGTCACACATCCTGCCTCTTCCTACCTGATCTGCCATCTCGCTGAATGTCCACATGGTACCATTCCCCATCATTGGCTTTCTTCTGAGTGGCTTTCACTTTGATGGTGCCAGAGCCCATGTCAAGCAGCAAGTACAGGTTGCCATCAAGGAGTTCCACGGCAAAGAAGTCTACTTTTGTGTTCTTTTGGCTCCGAGCATCCTTCCTCTCTTGGGGCTTTCCATGAGTGAAGAGGATCAGGCCATTGGGCTCAGTGGTACGGAAGTCAAAGGAGATGGAGCCCATACGCTTAGTGTTCCACTTGGGCAAGCTGATGTAAGCCTCTGGGGTCTCGAAGTTGATGGGGTCTAGTGTGGCCACATTCTCACACTTAAATACTACTTCGCCATAGATTTTCATCTTGGTGTCCCCAATTCGGGCCAGGCGAGACAGCTCCAGACGGATGTCATTATTCTTATAAACAACCTGTCAAAAGCCAAACAAAAGTGCCATGTGAATCAATCTTGCAAACAGTATCTATCCATCACTCACTGGGCACCTGGAAAAATGACCCAAGAAGAAGCTTCAGGACATAGTTCAAAACAACATGAGAAACAATGAGACACAGGAATCAAAAAAGTATCTGAAGAAACATCTGATGTGCACACAAGCTCTAAAAAAAGCCTCTATATTTCTACAGAATTTCTCTTGTCTCCTGGCCAATTTCTTGTGTTGTCAGAAAGTTATACAACATAAGCTTGCAAATAAAAATCAAGAGAGATTGAGTTGCATGGATTCGCATACCTCATACAAAGTGATTTACTGAAGCATCCTTAGTAAAACACCAGAAACAACCTAAATGACCATCAACAGCAGACGGCACAGCTTTATAATGGAATATTAGGCAGGCCCTGCAAACAAGGTATTGCTTTTGGTTTTGATGTGGAAGCTCTCCAAGTCACATTGTTAAGTGAAATTGTCAAGGAACAGGATGGAGGGTGCATTATGCTATTATTGTGTAAAAGTGTGGGGGTGTGGGAGCATTATATGTATATATGCTCCAGTAAGCATAAAGTCTCTTTGTAACTATAAAATTGTCATTGGGGAGTATATTTGTGGGATTAATATTCTGGAATGGGAGGGTGATTTACTTTTCACTGTGCCCTCTTATAGTGTTAGACTTTTTTCCAACCATGTGGATGTGTTACTTTAAAGAAAAGATTAAGTGTTAAAAGCTGGTGGGGACAGAGGTCTGTTTTTGTTTTTATTTTTTCCACATTGCATGTGCCCTCTGTATAGTGGTAGAATGAGACACCCTGAAGCCCTATTTCAGTCAGTCAGTCAGTCAGGGACATTGATTTAGTTGAGAGTCTGATTTTACAAAGAATACTGAACCAGATACTAATTCACCTTGTAAGGAGGTCCAGCAGAGCTTTCTGCCTCCGTGCCCTACCCAAGGTTAGTGTACACTGCTGCAAAGCCATGGCCACTGTCCTGCAGAGTGGGTAGGTAGGTGGAGAAAGTGAGGATGGCAGTTTAAAAAAATCTGTTATGACTGTCTTACAGCCTCTACGGAAAACAGTGTGGAAATTTCTTAAAGAACTAAAAGTAGAACTACCATTTGATCCAGCAATCCCACTACTGGGTACCTACCCAGAGAAAAAGAAGTCATTATACGAAAAAGATACTTGCACACGCATGTTTATAGCAGCACAATTTGCAATTGCAAAATCATGGAACCAACCCAAATGCTCAGCAATCAACAAGTGGATAAAGAAACTGTGATATATATATATATACACATACATATATATGTATATATATGCATGTGTATATATGTGTGTGTATATATATACACACACACACAGACACACACATATATGACTACTACTCAGCCATAAAAAGGAATGAATTAATTGCGTTTGCAGTGACCTGGATAAGACTGGAAACTATTATTCTAAGCGAAGTAACTCAGGAATGGAAAACCAAACAGCGTATGATCTCACTGATATGTGGGAGCTAAGCTATGAAGACGCAAAGGCATAAGAATGATACATGGACTTTGGGGACTCGAGGGAAAAGGTGTGATGAGGGTGAGGAATAAAAGACTACAAATAGGGTGCAGTATATACTGCTTGGGTGATGAGTGCACCAAAATCTCACAAATAACCACTTAAGAACTTGCTCATGTAACCAAACACAACCTGAACCCCAATAACCTATGAAAAAAAAAGTCTGTTATGATTTTCTAAACCAGGTACAATCCATCTAAAAGCAGAAATTAATATTTCTCCCTGACATTAGAATTTCACAAAAGTTTTACTCTTATTTGAACTGAAATTTGATATAGTACCCTAGAATGGTTTTTGGTGCTCTGATCTCTAAGCAATGTCATATCCATAAAAACTTAATAAGCAGAAAACAATGGAAGGGAAATAGACAAGGATCTGAATATTGAGCATATCAACTACTTTGCTATTTTCTTTATATTAGCTTATTCAAATTCTAAGTCAGGACCCAGATTTAGGTTTGAATTCCACATTTACTACTTACAAGCTATGTGACTTTGGCAAAGTAAATTTTCTGCGTCTGTTTCCTCTCCTGAAATTGGGAATATAGGAATAAACAAACTATTTTGTAATAATAAAATGATTTAAAACATGTAAAGCACTTAGGAATGGGATATCATCAGGGCACAAAAGTCACAGCTATTTGGAGCGTTACTGTTAATCTCATTTCGTTCTTTCCACAGCCCTGAAAAGGTTATATTATCATCTCCAAAACAACAATGGCTAATTTCTAAAATAAGCCTCATCTGTCCATATCTGTGAGAGAAAGTTAATTGGATGGGTCATTCCAGCACATATCATATAATCCCTCATATCCAAGTTTAGAATTAGTTCCCATCTCCCATCAGCAGGAGAGAATCAAGCAAAGCGGTTTGCATTCTAATGGGTATTGTAAGAGTGATATATAACCATGATGAAGCATTGAAAATGACTCGCTATTATGTAACCTTGACCATGGACCTAACCATAGTCAATAACATTGAAAATAATGATACTAACCCTTATTCAGCACCTACTACCAGGCACCGTAGTAAGGATTTAACACCTCTCCATCCCATTAGATACAGACAACACCCATTTGAGATACCTGTAATCATTCCCTTATTTTACAGATGCAGAAGAAAACGAACACAGAGAGTAGTTAGGGAACCAGCCCACAGGCACACAGCTGATAAGTGGCAGAGCAGGACTCGAACCTAGGCATTTGAGCCCCAGGGTCCACATGCTCTGAACCAGGCCCCACTAGCAGCACCTGTGAGGCTTATCTTTAACATTACATGGAAAGTCATGCATGCTCAATTTCACAATTCAAAAGCGGAATGTTTCATTTTAGCTAAACTCGGCTGACCATGTGCAAAGGGAAATATTGCAGGATCCTCAGGCAATCACTCAAGTGAGTAAACCAGAAAAGAAATCATAAAAGTTTAATGAGCGTCAGCTTCTCCTTTCTAACCCTCGCTATTATACCTCAGCGTGTGAGATCTCTTTGTCATAAACAAACTTTGGCTTTTTCTGCATTTGGGTTAAATGCCTATGACTAGAGTTCCTAGTAAAGGTTAATTATTAATGTATAACAATAGGTCATCCCAAAGGGACAGAAGGAGGCTTGGCTCCATGGAACAATACACAGAAAGAGAGATCAGGCATTCCTACAGGATGCTGGCGACAGAATAAAAAGGAGAAAAAAAAAGGCTTTTAACAACATACAAGAGCAGTGAAGAGGAACTCTTCTGCGAGAAGGGTACCTGACTGAGACTGGGAGGGAAGGTGGATAGCTGGAATGAAGATTTCTGAAGAGATAGGTAAGAGAATCAAGGGCCAGAAACTGGCCAGACAGAGATAACCAGACTTCTCTCAAAGGCTCTTTGAAGGTAAGTGCTCTATCTACTCCATGGCCCTGAAATTACCTGTCTATTTATACGGAATTTTCACTGTTGTGAATAAAAAGCCAACATCACTCTCACTGACAGCTGAATAACCCTTCTGAGTCCCATTTTATTTATTCCAAAGGTAAGAGCCTGGATATCTGTTCTACAAACTGTCCCTCTTTCCCACCCCACAGGGCTGTTGTCAAGATCAAACGGGATGTTAGACATAGTAGGACACGACAATTCTAAACTGGCACACAAAACTAGGAAGAAATAATCCTATATCTTCATCGCCTGTGGTGTTGAGTTTCTGTTGGAAATGGACAGGGTCCTGAACTGAGGTTCTGTGAAGGTTTTTCTACCAAGAGGAAAAGGACAGGAGGGTAAGGGACTTGTAGCCCAGTGATGCTCAACTGGGACTCTCCATTGTTAATATCTTCACCTTCCCCACCTGCTCTGTGCAGAACCACAGCCACAGCCATGCAGAAGTGTACTGGCACCTTGGGTCAGCATGGAGGCAGGAAACCCTGCTGGACCCCCTTACAAGGCAAATTAGTGTCTGGTACAATGTTGTCTGTAAAATCAGACTGTCAACTAAATGAATGTCCCCAAATGGCTGGGCTGAACTAGGAAGAGATGTGGCATCAAGTGACAGAAAACAGCCTTGGCTGACAAGTTGCCTCGGCGAGGAGAAATTAAAGACAAAGTAGAAATGACTCCCTATGGGGGAAGATGTCACACAGGCTGGGAGGTACAGAAACAGAGTCACAAGCAGTGACAAGCTGGTCTTACTATCCCACCCATGGGCTTGTAAAGACTACTGTTTGGACACATAACTCATGCTTAGGAGACCAGACAGTAAAACAGCTGAGGAAAGAATCTCAGAGTTAAGACAAAGCCTCTCAGGAAAAAAAAATATACTTGTATTCCTCCATGATCTTTAATACAGAGACATACAGGAACAATACCAGGAGTAAGACAAGCTGACAGCCGGAACAATGTAACAAAAATTGAGAGTCTACCATGTGCCAGGTACTTTGTAAACACTGTTTTATATCATATACAATAAGCAAATGAAATAGGTAGCATTAGCCCCATTTTACAGACATGGGACTCAGCAGGGATACATACTTGCCCAAGATCATGTAGGCTATTAAATGCATAAACAGGACTTGAGCCCTTATCTCTCTGACTGCACTGGGGTAAGGATATGCTCCAGAGAGGGCAATTTCTAGGCCCTCCTGTAGCCCATGCCTACACACAAAGCAGAAACCCCTTAGTCATGCACAAAAACCACACCCAAGTCCATCTTGCTGTGCAAAGCCCTTCACCTCCTGTACAATCCATTTCTAATGGATGTCTATACCTCCCCACTTAGGGATCACCTCAAAGGCTCCCGTATGAACCCAGGTGTTATTGCTTCTGTATTTTTGTTTATTGGGTTTCCTAGGCTGCAGTACCTTTCTTTTCTCTCCAGCCTCTCTGAATGATGCCTCTTCACCAAGATTTTCAAATCCATTTGAGAATTTCCCGGGCTACTCTGGTACTTGGTGATCCCACAATCTGATAAATCAGAATCCTTTTATTACTTACCAGTGAGGAAGCTGTCTGCCCTATTGCCCAATCCACTTGATTGGAAAAAGAGAGAGTATTCTAACCCTACATGATGCACTTATTACTTCAAATTCTTCCAAGGTATTTGAGTTAGAAGGCAGGTGTATGAGAATAAACTAAGAATTAGAGATAGTCCCCACTCAGAGAAATATTTTCTTCTCTCCCTCTGCCATCTTATCCCAAGCCACTCTGTTCTCACCTTTCTGAGAATGTGTTTCCACATGTTCTATTGTAAATGCCCCATCCCTATGCACTCCAGCAAGGGAACTAGAAAGAATGAGGGGATGTAGGCATGTGCCCTGGAGTACCCAGATGGCTTCTTGGCAGTATTTCTCCCACCAAGGAATAGGAGGTTTACCACCTGGTCTTTCTTTTCTCTTGTTTTTAAAGTATCTGCATAGAAGACAACTTCAATAAAAAAACACCAGGTCAGTGGATAAGACCATGCCATTCACAGGTTTGTGACTTGAGGCCTGAGCACTGATGATCCACTCCACATCAGTGGAGAAGGTTTGAAAGTAAGGACGCTGGGGACATTTTCTGAAGTTGGAGAAATGGAATGGTGGAGAAGCCAGTATTGGGGTACTTGTGAGTGGAGCAGAGTTGGCAACAAATCTCAATAAAGCTTTTCCACTGTACACCTAACTGCAAAGTAGTTTACTCACAACAAGCAAAAAATAAAGATATACTTATCTCCCTCCCAAATTGAATCCTTTGACAATAGAAAATAATGAAATGAACTTTTTCTCTTCAGCTTCCAGGATGATACAGCTTCTATACAAAACTTTTGGGCTAATCTTACTATTGTGTAACGTTCCTACTCAGGGTAAAATAATGACTAAGAAGTGTTGTGAAAGAATCTTGCTTCTGGGGTCTCTATGGAATCACACATCCCACTGTCTCTGTCCCACTTCCCTTCTTTCCCTCAGGCAGCCGATGACTTGGGCCTGCTGTGATTTCTCCCTCCTCTAAACTGTCCACTCCATTCCCTGTCACTTAAAACTCTCAACTTTGTTATCTTTGTATAGCACAAGTCTGGTCTTTTCAATAGATTTCAAACACCTTATGAATAATAAATATTAATTACACCTTTTAAAATCTGAAATTGCTCCTAACTATATAGGTGCTTACCAAATGTTCATATCTTTATTAAATTAGATGTTAGATTGAAGTAGCAGTATAGCGCCATGGTTAAGATCATGACCTTTGGAGGCACCCACACTAGAATTTGGACACCTTACCGTGTTACGTTGGGCATGATATTTAACTTGTCTCAGCCTATATTCTTCTACTGTAGAATGTAGATAATATCTTACTTCATAGGATTGTAAGAAATAAAGGAGATGATGGTCCCACATATAAAAGAACTTTACATAGTTTCTGACTCTTGATAAGCACTCAGTAAGTGGTAGTGATCACCATTAATTTTGTTATTTACTGAGAAAAGCCAGAATAAACCAACAGACAGTATAGCATGGAGTTATTAAGAAGGAAAGATTCAGGCTGGGCAAAGGGGCTTTTGCCTGTAATCCCAGCACTTTGGGAGGCTGAGTCAGGTGGATCACTTGAGGCCAGGAGTTCAAGACCAGCCTGGCCAACATGATGAAACCCCATCTCTACTAAAAATACAGAAATTAGCAGGTGTGGTGGGGTATGCCTGTGATCCAAGCTACTTGGGAGCCTGCAGTGGGAGAATCGCTTGAACTCTGGAGATGGAGGTTGCAGTGAGCTGAGATCGTACCACTACACTCCAGCCTGGGTGACAGAGTGAGACAAAAAAAAGAAGAAAAAGAAAGATTGTCACTGAGGATAATTTCTAAGCCAATTGTCAAGCCTAAGAGGCAGGGCTACAACAAAAGAAAAACTCTGGATTTAATAAACTATAAAATCATAGCTTTATACATTTATTTATAGGTCATATATTATTTATTTATGAACTTCATATATGTATTTATAAATTATATATATTTATTTATAAATTATATATACTTAATTGCCTAATGTGACATTTATGAGATGTACACACAGAAAACACTTGCTCAGATTTAGATTCATATTCATGAACATCAATTTTTATCACAGGATGCCATTGATCAAACTCCGACAGTGAAGTCCAAGCACAAATGTGGCAGCAGATGGTCCTCTTAGATCCCAAAGTCAGAAGAACCTAATATCTGGCATGAACAGAGCCACATCTGCATCTCTGGTCTTGCTAACAGAGGTCAGCAAACTAACTCCACCTGCTGAGATCCAGCTGACACCCAGCTGACACCCAACCTGGGGCTCAAAGTCCCAAATGCTGCATCGGATGGATGCCACCATTTTCATGCTTTATATTTTGTTAACAGTGGTCAGGATCTGCCAAAGATAAAAGACTAAGCACCAGAAATAGAAAACTGGAACTGAGGTTCAGACTTGCAAGGCAGGAGCCAGAAAATGTCCAAGTTCTAGAGCTCAAAATAAAGGTTAAAAAAACTCCAGATAAAGTTGAAACCAATGTACAATGTTGACAGTTAATTAAATTTTTAAAATTAAATTTTAAAATTCTGTGTAATCCAACACTCTATGGGTCAAATGAAGCATATCTGAAAGCTAGATTTCACCAGATGGGGCCATCCTCTCTGATCTATGGCCCTATTTGTAAGAGAGAGGCCAGGAAAAGATAAAAGGGACATATGGCAAGCTGGAGTAGAAGAAAAGATCCAGGAAACTGATGTTGAAGTAGCAAAATCCTTAGTCCATACCTCATTCTGAAAAAAGCCATTCAGTCATCTAGGCATGCAGGCAGGCCAGCCAGAAAAAGAGAGACAGCTGTAAGCCAGTCAGTTACTCTGCCCTCATGAATCACAGAGCCATGAGTGCCAGCCCAAGAGCCCCACTGATAATGCGAGTCATTACTACTGGTGCTCAAGCTAAGCGTAGGCTTTAACGAGTATTTACTTGACGGATTCTTTGTGAAAGGAAAATGATCATATAGGTTTATGCCTAGTTACAGATGGGAACAGTAAGAAGTTAAGCAAGATTTCCGACCCTTTGCCTTATTGAATGCTCCATACCTGTTCAGAGTAGAGGTCTCAATTTTATTCTTCTCAAGAAGAACTTTCTTAGGACTTTTATTCCACTTAAACAGTTGATCAGGAACAGGCTGCAATGTATTTGTGTATCTCAGAGAAAAAGTTTCCAGGCTGGGCACAGCGGCTCACGCCTGTAATCCCAACACTTTGGGAGGCCAAGGCAGGTAGATCATGAGGTCAGGAGTTCATGACCAGCCTGGCCAAGATGGTGAAACCTGGTCTCTACTAAAAATACAAAAATTAGCCAGGCGTGATGGTAATCACCTGTAATCCCAGCTACTCGAGAGGCTGAGGCAGGAGAATCGCTTGAACCCGGGTGGCAGAGATCATGCCACTGCATTCCAGCCTGGGCAACAGAGTGAGACTCCACCTCAAAAAAAAAATAAATAAATAAAAAGAAAGAGAAAAAGTTTCCAGTCAATCAAGTTTCTGGAACAGTAAGGATACTATAAAGGCTCAGTCTATCACAGTCTATCACAGGCTTGCTGTTTCAGGCTTTATCATCTTCACAGAGTCTACTAAGCTTCTACTAAGTTAATAAATAATAACTTGACATAGACAGACCCAGGCAGAGACATAAGATATGAACTGGCAAGTATAGGCCATAGTTCTCCAAGCCAGAACTAGTCAATGGGTAGTTTCTAAGTTTCTAGTTGCCAGTTAATCTTTTCACACACAACTGGATAGCAGCTCTCCCATTTCTTAGAGCCATGTCGGCAAATAAGTGCCTCTACCCTCCTTTCCCAGCAGATGGCATTCATCATCAATCGATGTATTTATATTCTACTCCCACTCAACCCAGATGAAGCCTCAGAATCCTCTCAAGGTAGTGCTCCCAGAAGTTAACTACCAGTCACTGAGAGCCAGAAATTGAGATGAACCTATTCTCCACCTTTCTTATCCTCTAATGCAAAAGCCAAATTAATATGAATTGATTAGCTATACTAGAATATTAGAAACAAAAGCCCATGTAAATGTACTAAATAACCACTGTATCTTTAGCGCTAGACCATGGAGGATAGACCTTGAGACATAATTGCTGCCACCAACATGCACAGAGAAAGTTGAAGGATACTTAAGGAGGGAACATTTTTTCATATCAAAATTGGAGTGAGATATACTTGTCATGTCAATTAATGTACAAGAACCTATGACCATAAACTTGATTGAAATTGTAGTTCTGTACCCTCTGGTTGCCAGGGATGGCACTGTTTCGATTCTCTAAACTAAGCATCATAAACACATGGGTTGTGTGTTTCTGAAATGGTAACCAATGCATTCCCTGTATTTAGCAAAGTGTGTGGCACATAGTAGAAGCTCAATACATACACACTCTCATTTCCTGCATTTTCTTAGGTACTAAACAGACCTACCCAGAGAATGCCTACATTTCCTTCTGTCTTAGAATATTTGATGAGGGCACCAACTCCACTAGAGTAAAAGTTACATGTCACAAAGCAGAGGAACTAAGATCAGATGAATAGGTGGTACCTGATTATGAAAAGCTCTAAAAATATATACATTATGCAATTAGGGGGAAAGGTAACAGACTAGAAAGGAAGCCTTAAGCTGCTTGATTAAAAAGATGACAAAATTTAAAACATACCTTGCTGAACCACTAGGAAACTACTGTTATTTTTATTCCAAGGACTAGAAATGACTCTAATTGTCTCACTGTTAACATGTCTGGGAATAACATGTCATTCTCTGCTTCAAATTGTTCAGTGGTTCTTTATCAACTTCAGAATTAAATGCAAACTTTGAAGCATTATATAAAAACCTCTTCCTGATCTAGTCCTCACTTCACTGTTACCAGCCCTGACAAAAGTTCAGCAGGTCCTCCAATTTATCATTCCAGGGATAAGCCTTGCCTGGATTCTCTACCTGGATAACTACTATTCATCACTTGAGGCACAGTTTAGGCATCACCTCTTTTGAGAAGCCCTTCTCCAATATTTCTACCCACTCCACTCCCACCCAAAGCTGATTTCTTCTTCTCTGCCCCCATGGCTTCATGTTCTAACTGCTATCATTGTATTTATCATATTGTGCTGGAATTGTCTGTTTCCTCCAGTAGACCAGGAGCCTCTCAAGGGGAGAAAACTATGCCTTTTCTCTCTGTATCTCTCAATACCTGACACAAAGTATGTGCTTACAGGAGGCGGTGGAAAAATGGGAAGAATAATAGCAAGGAAAATCACAAGGGCTACTTCCTGATGCCTTTAAGTCGATGAAGACTATAACGCAGAAAGAAGCCTCTATATCTATTCTGCCTGAAAATAAGTAATAAGATGAAAAGGCAGAAAGCTAAAGTATTACAAATGGATAAAAGGCATTTGATGGAACCACTGAATATTTAGTAGAGTTTTCCCCAGCATGCATGTGTAGAAAATGCGCTTTTATTTTTAAGGCAATCTATATGGAAAGTTCTGCACCCCAGAGTGGCAGCTATCATTAGAGTATATGTCTCAGCAGAATACTAACAGAAGAAGTAAAAGCTCAATCACAAACTCCAGTAAGGTCCTCTAAGAGACTGGCTGACAAAGTTCGGTGCCAACACTACCTCCCACTCTGAGGCATGCTAAGGGGCTACTGGACACCTCTAATATGACAATGTAGCTTTGACTTGTCATAGAAAACACATGGATGTTTTGAGACAGTACCTCAGAGTCTTCATCCTCTGTACCTAGAGTCAAAGAGCAAGAATGAATCTCCAACAATGAGGCCTTTGGCCACAACTAGCAGCTTCTGGCTGTTAGCAGCTACTCTGAAAGAAAATAGTTGACAATAGGCATGCCAAACAGCTTTTGTAGAAAAAGCTAATATGAGAGTCTCAAAGACAAAAGAGTCATAGAAATTACTGTAAAAAGATTCAATGAAACACAACCTTTAAGAAGTCTAGCATAGTTGGTTGGAAACAATAGTGGCACATGAGGCAAGCAGGTATTGTAAGCAATCCAGATGACAGAAGCAGTTAGTTCAGAACCATGTGTAAGACGGGTTCCATAAAGAGGCGCAGGCCAATAGGTAAGTTCCAGGAGAACTCTTTTAAGTGCCCATAGGGGCAATCTCTTATAATGTCAAGCCCACTAATTTATACAAAATACACATGGACCAGTGCTATATGGCTTCCTGATGGCTGAGCAACCTCCAAAGGAGATCTGCCCATCAGGAGCAATTACAAAGTATTTTTTGCCTGGCCTGTGAAGCAGTTCTGCTTCTAGCCTAATGAAGGCTTTAATCAGATGGCTTTTCAAAGTGGTCCAAAGAGTCCCTCTGCAATCAGCAAAAGAGGTAGAGAAAGTGATAGGAAGAATATACCAGGCTGGCAGGTAGCTGATAACAGAATGATTTCCAACCTGGTACAGAAGGCAGCAAATAAGAGTTGGGTTCAAACTGACAATAACATAGATAGAAATGCTAGGACTCGAATTAATTTTCTTCCGAAAAAGGTTTCTTTACACTTTGTTAGCTTAAAAGTAGTCATGTAACAAAAGGTCCCCTCCTTTCTTGGGACTCCCTTTCAAGGTGATGGTATATAAACCCTAATACTTATACCTACGAGTTTGCATTACCTTTAGTAAATCTGCAGAGACCTAGATAACCACTAGATGTCCCTTATGCCACGCAAAATCAACCTGAAATGAATTTCACTACCAGTTACACAAATCACATTTAAAGATAGCTTTTCTAAGCCTTTGATCTTGGGTGCCAACTGTAATTCCTATGATGACTCACTCCTTTGCCTTATTTATATTGTGTCCACTTTGGTAGTATTTCAATAGTCTTTTATTATAACACATAAAATTATAGGCAGAGAATAGGAAACTGATGAATTAAATTTCTTTTATATTTATATAAAAGAAGAGGTAGAAATAATAGGGAAATAGGTAGAAAGAAATATTGGAGAAAAGGGACATAGGGTGTCTAAAGAGGTCCCAAATTCATTATCACTTCTAGGAATCAAATAAGTTTTCATATAAAACCACAAGCTCAGACTAAATTCAGTCTCCATACACTGGGATCTTGTATTCTGAGATTAAATAAAACTAGGTGTGATAAATAATTTTCATTTCACACGTCAAGTATGATCAATCAAAAATGGTTGTCTATGACACTAAGTAGGAAAGACTGTTGTACTGTGATCAACGAGCAATGTCTGCTGTGGGTGTGGGAACTGGGAACAGTGGCTCCCATGATATGCATTTGCAGAACTCGGGTTAACCCCCTAACCCTAAAGGTCCCAGAGTTGGGATGAATGTGGGTGATGGTGATGGTGGTGGTGGTGGTGATGGCAGTAGTAGAAACAGTGATAGCTAATATTAACAGAGAGCTTCCTATGGGTTGGTCATCATTCTTAGTGTTTCACATGTAAAAACTATTTAATCCAAATGTGAAATACATTCAAACCAAGATGTGACACTACCTTTGAGAATAAAAGAAGGGGACACTATTAATAATTCACCTGGACGGGAGATATTACCCAGAACTTTCCAAGGTGACCTGGAATAGATGGCCATCCTATTTGATCCTTACAACCTGAGGCAGAAGAAGCAGCATAAAACATAGTTAACATCAAATATGCTGAGTTGAAGTATATTCTGAGTTGAAGCATATACTCTGAGTTGAAATTCTTGTTCAGTGACTTGTTACTATGTGATCTAGACAGGTTACTTAATCTCTCTGTACCTCAGTTTTTCCATCTTTGAGGTAGGATAACAATAGTACATTTATCTCATAGGGTTGTTGTGAAAATAAGATTAAATATATGTAACATGCTTAGAATATCTCCTGGCACCTTGTATATGTTGGTTACTGTTATCCTTATTTTACAATTGAGAAAACTGGGAATCTGAGATTTTATTATCTACCTAAGCTCACACAGCTATTAGGTAGTGGAACCAGCATGGAAATAGAGATAAGTCTGGCTTCAGAGCCTATAGGCTCAGCAACTATTACTATCCTGTCTCTACAACGGAAGAGAAACTAAGATTCTTCAAGATCACACTTTTAAGATTCTTTGATCACACTTCTTCAGCTAGCTGGATTATAAAAAATATTACTAGAAAATTTGATCTCTCCTGCCTGTGGCTCAAGATAGCAGATTACACTCAAGTAGGCATGGATGAAGCATGTTTAGGAGCCCCTGCCAAAGCCTTGAGGAAGACTTCTCCAAGGTCCATATCCCCCTTAGATTATATGAAAGAGGTGGAAAAGACATGAAAGAGTCAAGAAATGTCTGCATCCCAATTTTAGGTCCTGAAGTTCCCTAATTCAAACATCAGTGAAGTTCCTGCTCTAACCTTGCATGGGGTGGCCGACTCGAGCTCATAGTGTCCACTGATACTCAGTAATCTCCCAGTGACAACCTAGATCCATTTTGATTCTTTTGATAAGACAGATGGCAAGAGCTACTGCTGGACACAGAAGAGCGAGTGCCAAGCCAACTGTGCACACCTTATTCTACAGATATGGACCACAATCTACCCACAGCAGCCAGATGGTAGAAACTGACTGTCACTGATTCCTTGCCCAGAACTCAGACCAGCTCTTCTGGTTACTCATCAGCTCCTCAATAAGTATTAATTAATGGTTTATTTTCATAATGGGAGTTGGGAATGTTGCCATATACATCTGTTCAGTGGCATTGGGCTGACCTAAATTACACCTTTCCTGAAAGCAGCCCCAGGCTTTTTTTCAATGGACCATCAGTTTGGAAGTCATTTGCTCCTGAAGTATGTCTGTAAGCAAACAATGTTCTTAGAAGATCTACAAAAAGGGAAACATATCTCTGTAGCAGGCTGAATAATGTTCCACAAAGATACCATATCCTAATCCGTGGAACCTGTAAATGTTATCTTATTTGGAAAGGTGTCTTTGCAGATGTGATTAAGTTAGGGATCTTGAGATGAGACTATCATGTATTCTCCAGGTGGGCCCTAAATGCAAGCACTTGAATCCTTGTAAGATGAAGGCAAAGGAAGATCACACATACAGACAGAGAGATAATGTGAATATGGAGGTAGAGATCAAGGGCCACAAGCCAAGGAATATGGGCAGCTATCAGAAATGGGAAGAGTCAAGCAACAGATTCTCACCTTGACCCTTAAGAGGCCCTGTTAACACCTTGATTTTAGTCCAGTGAAACTGATTTATGACCTCTGGAATTATGAGAAAATAAATTACTGTTTTTAAGCTACCAAATTTGTGATAATTTGTTACTGTAACCACAGGAAATTAATACACCCTCCCTCTGCTGCTCATTCCTCAGCTCCTGCTAGACTTTGACTTGCAATAAAAAACACCAGAATAAGGCTTGCATCCTTTGAGGCTTGCGATACATGGACTGGTCAGGTTTATGGAGAAAGAACCAAATAAGAATCAAAAAGTCTCTAAAAGTATCAATACTGGTAATCCACTCCTAGGATGCATCCAGTCTCTGGCGTTTCAATTTCCTACTAAACTTAGTTTCCAGGTTTCTGACCCCAAGCTTCATCAAGTACATGCTTATGTAGTACAGAGAAGCTGCCTGACTCTCTCATAAGGCACTGTAACTTCAGTTCAACTCAAAGCAAAAATTAAACATGTGCATTAAACAGAGTATGAAGTATTTGTAATTCATTGTTCTGGAGGCTATCTAATTCTTATGACACAATCTTTTTGCTGAAGAACTTAGAATGATCTGGGGAAGATAGACACATATATCATTATTCAGACACTACTTATTGATCAACTATTATATACAAAGGACCATGCTAGGAAATGTGGAGCCAACAAGCAGAAAAGAGTGATTGGCCCTTCCCAAAAATAATTTACTCTGTTAAAAGAAACAGACATACACACATTTATTCAGTTTTTCAGACACTCATGTATTTATTGAGTGTCATGCTCTGTGGAAATACAAAGATTAAAAAATACTGCAAGTAAGCCTTCTTTTAGAAGAGGAGACAGTCAGAAAATCAAAATGAGCAATTTGCATGATAAAGGTTTCTAAAAAGATATTTCTAAATTACCATGAAATCAGGGATGAGCTCTTAATTCAAGCTGTGGGTAGATGGAAGAGGCAATCAGAAAATGTCTTTCAAAGGATGGAGTACTAAGGTGAGATCTGATAAATGAGTGGCATTAGTCAGGTGAAAGAGGAAGGTAAGAGAAATAGCACGGATGGCGAGAAACGAGGGTAAGAAATCTTGGCATATGTGTAGTCTCAAGAGTAAACAATATGACTGAATTGCATGAGCAGAGTGGGAGTGACAGTGGAGTTGAGGCTGAATAATGCCCCCAGAAGACCTCTTGCATCCAGCTGATGTCGAAGTTTTTTTTTTGTTTTTTTTTTTTGAGACTGAGTCTCGCTCTGTTGCCTAGGCTGGAGTGCAGTGGCACGATCTCGGCTCACTGCAATCTCCGCCTCCCAGGCTCACGCCATTCTCCTGCCTTAGCCTCCCAAGCAGCTGGGACTACAGGTGCCCGCCACCACGCCCAGATAATTTTTTTGTATTTTTAGTAGAGACGGGGTTTCACCATGTTCGCCAGGATGGTCTCGATCTCCTGACTTCATGATCCGCCCGCCTCGGCCTCCCAAAGTGCTGGGATTACAGGCATGAGCCACCGAGCCCGCCCTCAGAAGTTTTAACTTGATCCTAAAGGCACTAGGAAATCACTCTGGTTCAGAAAAGTGATGAGGTCAGGTTGGTATTATATAAAAGATTAATCTGGTGGCCACATAGGGAATGAACTAAAAGAAAGCCAGAGAAAACACACACACACACACACACATACACACACACACACGAAAATCAACTTGAAAAGCTACTGCAATATGACATATATAAGACCAAAAGTATAAAAAGTACTTTGAAAGGAATTAATATTGGCTTGGGGATGATATGTGTGTTTGGGGAGAAATGCATGAAGAAAATAAAAAATAGATGATTAAATTGATAAAACTGGTTCATACCAAATCTTAATCTTAAGTACAAAGCTGAGGACCAGGGCTCTAGAGCAGGTATTTGAGCAGTGGGGAGGAAAACAAACAAACAAACAAACAAACAAAAATATATATATATAAAAAGCCAAAAAATCCAAATAAGAGAAGGTAGCGCCCAGGTCTACGGCAGTAGTGGTAATGATGAAAAAGGAGTGGAATTGTCTAGAAAGAAATATCAGAGATAAAGCTGATAAAGCTTGCTGACTTATTGGAGACTGTGGGAATGCTGTCCTGGCCGGGTCTGTTGAGGCATCTTTTTTCCATCTAAGACTAATAATGAAGGATAGATACTAAGTGCCAAGAACTGTGCCAAATGCTTTATTTCTTTATTTTTGTTTGTTTGTTTTGTTTTGTTTTGTTTTGAGTTGGAGTCTCACTCTGTTGCCTAGGCTGGAATGCAGTGGCATGATCTCCGCTCACTGCAACCCCTGCCTCCTGAGTTCAGGGAATTCTCCTGCCTCAGCCTCCTGAGTAGCTGGGACTACAGGTGTGTGCCACCACACCCAGCTAATATTTGTATTATTAGTAGAGATGGGATTTCACCATGTTGGCCAGGCTGGTCTCGAACTCGTGACCTCAAGTGATCCAGCCGCCTCAGCCTCCCAAAGTGTTGGGATTATAGGCATGAGCCACTGTGCGTGGCCTGCCAAATACTTTATATTTAGACTATCAAAAATTACCGCAACAATTCTATAAGATGCCATAATCATCTCATTTTACAGATGGGAAAACTGAGGCTGAGAGAAGTAAATGACTTGTCCAAGCTCACAAAGCTTTTACGTGGCAGAGGCAAGATTTAAACTCAAGTCCATCTGACTCGCAATGCACTCTTGAAACTATGAGGCTGTATGGTTGGCCCTTGTACTAATCTAATTAGTCTGGAGAAAACAGTCTAGAAATAACCTTTATTCAACCACTTGCTCTTATGATTTTTCATGAAAGAGTCCCCATCTAGGGAATCCTATAATTGCAAACAAAACCTCACCAAAGACACCTACCTATATTGCTGCAGATTTGAAGCAGTATAACACCATTTACCAATTTTTCTTGTAATCTAAATCACCGTATAGAAAACTTAGTACCATCTAATCAGACCAAACTGAAATCAAGATGACAAGAGAATAGCGAGGGACCCTGGGAATAGATGTAATTGGGAGCCACTTCCTATTACTGGAAATCAAATAGATGTATTGAGAAGAAGTCAAGACCACAGAAAATCCTACAGACCCTTACCTCTGACTCCTCGATCTTTAGAGCTTAATTTTGGACTGGCATGGAAGTAGATAGTATTAGGTGTTTCATTAATGCTTCCCAAGAAGGTGTTCATACTAAAGACAAGTGGATAGTAAAGTGTTTCTACCTCCAAACAAAGTAAATATTAGTATATAATATTAGCAAATAGTAGTACATAATTAAATTTATAGGCCCAGAGTTTTCAAAGACCTTTCTGGGAACTTTCATAGCACTAACCCCACGTCATCACTGTTTTCCCCAATTCTCATGGCTTGTTTATTGGTCTTGCTTTTATCTGAGTTTTCTTTCATCATAAAGGGATAAAATCTTTGGTTTACTGCCTGACATAATGAGTCAACTCTCTTCTGACCAGCAAGCATCTTCTGTGTTTACCATAATTCAGCGATGGAGGTTAGAAGTGAATAGTGGCATCCTCCTCCTCTGGCCTAATCATGGGCTGCCTTGAAGAAAATACTAACTAACAGCATGCCCTGTTATACCTGAAAGATTGTTAGTATCTCTCCAGGTCTCTCTTACCCTTATTCAAGCCATGAATGTGCAAAAAAGAAAAAAGAAAAAAATTTGAGAATCTGACTAGAGTGTCCCTAGATCCAGGTCAAAGAGAGTCAAGGCATCCACTTGAATTCCATCAAAAAACCTAAATCTATTGCTTATCTTGGTATCTAATAATGAGCAGAGAAAGCTGAAAGTGACAACAGGATAAATTGAGACACTTAGTTTTTATTTCTTTGGCTTCTATCACTGGATTCCACTGGGCTGTTTGGCTAGAGGGTACAGTCCAAGAAAAACCAATAAAGGAATTTTATTCAACCACTGATGATATAGGAGAGAATTTTTATAACCTTGTCTCTGCAGCACTCTAAATACCGTGTTTTAACTTAGTTGCTTCCTAAGAGAAAACATATTTAACTCATGAGGAAATAATTCTAAAATAATATTACTGATGTTCTATTACTTAAATTTAAATAGGCGTCCATTCTTATAGTATGCAATATTTGTGCAATAGCTGGCATTTCTATCACTCCTTCCTCAACATCCTCTTTTTCTGGGTTTCCTGACTGTACACTTTCCAAGTAACTCTTTGATGACTCACTTCTGCTTCTCATTTTCAGACTCATTTTCTGTCATCAGCTCCTTTTCCGAATTTCTTAAAAAGAGGCTTTCCCCATGCATCTGATGAAGGCTCTCTTTCCTGTTTTCACTGCGGTGTCTTGGTAATTTCACTCACTAACACATCTTTACTTCTAGATCAAAACTCTCTCCACAGCTTCAGTCTTCAAATCTGAATTGTCTGCTGGAACAATTCATCTACATAAAATTAAAATTCTCTACAGAACCTTAAAATCAATCTGCCTAAAAGCAAACTCATCAGTTCCTCCTCCCGACTTCCTTATTTCTGTTAATGGTCACCTAAGCTCAAATTTGTATAGATATATCTGATCCTTCTCTCTTCACTGTCGCAGAATTAATATTTTACTAAGTCCATGTAATTCCATATACAATCTTTTTTATATTCATTTTCTCCACCCTCCACCCTATTCCTTCTGACACTGGTTCTATTTAAGACCATATTTTATTTATTTACCCAACAAACAACCATGGAGAGCTTACTGAATGTTAGGACATGGTCTCTGACCTTAAGGAGCTTACAATTTAGTAGAAGTGTTACACATGTAAACATGTGTACAATGATGTTAAGAGAGAAATATGGATAGCATGTAAGGGATACTCCATATAGATAGAAATGGTCTATTCTGTCCTAGAGAGATGGAATCTGGATTCTCTCATTGACAAGTACAGTCTAACCTCCGAACTAGTTCTAACTCCAACTCCAATGTCTCCCTCCCTCAATCTACTTATTCACACTGCTATCCTATACTTGGTCTATGAGCCATAATTTTCTTAAGCACAATAACTAAGATGGGAGAAGGCAGGAGGAGAGGCATGTGAATGGGAGGGATCATTGGAGTGGAATAAAACAAAAGAGGCAGGCACAAGTTAGGAGGCCATGGAGGTAACCCAGAAAATAATGATGAATATTTGAACTAAGAAGGTAGCAATGGCAAAGATAGACATGATTCAAGTCAATAGGCCTCAGGAACAACTGGGTTTTGAAGGAATGTTTAAGGAAAGAATAATTGCTTTGAGGTCTCTAGGGTAACTAGGTAGATGTCAAGTCACTGATAGAAAGAAATGAGTTGGAGGAGTGAGAGATAGTGGGGAGGAGGGAAGGAGGGAGAGAAGGATGGATGGGCAGAGAGAAAAAGGAGGAAGGGGGAGAGGAGAGAGAGGTTGAGAGAGACAGAGAGAGAGAGAGAGAGAGAGAGAGACCCCAAGTCACTCAACAGACCACCACAACTAAGCCAAATTATACTCCAGAGAAGGGGTGTCAATAATACGACATTATTCCAGGCTAGAAGGAGGAAGCAGTCCATTTTTCATTTGATATTAAGATATTGAGTCACCATTTTACCCTGCACCTATATTTCTATACTATTTATCTACATATGTTTCTTATAGTCAACTAACCTAAATAGAAACTTCTGCCAGATTATTCTAGTGACACCATATATTTGTGGTCTTAATCTCTTGTATTCCCTCTGAGCACTTCTTTTTCACCCTGGAACTCTTGTATCTTTCCTGGGAAATTTAACTGAAAAGGACTTAGGGAAGAAATTATGACCATGTTTAAAGTAAGCATTTAATAAGTACTCAAATAACCAGAAGTGCTATAAAAATGTTCTATTATACTAAAATGAATGTCCCTCGGTAGTTCTAACCAAATTATGAAAAATAGCTCTGAGTTATTAAAATACCAAATAATTAATTTAACGAAGTCTGATGGTGATGATTATTTTGCTAATGATAATCATTAATGAGGACAGTGATGAAGGAGGAGGAGGAGGTAAAAAAGAAGAAAAATACAATGATGAGTATGGCACTAACTGTATATTTAAGTAGTTTTTAGAGAAATTTCAAAATAACAAGAGAAGACAATAACAAAAAGAACAGAAAAGCAAAGAGCATCAACCCCACTGATTTGAGATTTTAAAAACTTTTAATCCTACCTTTATTCCATAGTTCTTAGATTATATATTTAATCAACTACAGTATAGTCCCCTTCAAATTTGTCCAGAGAGTACAGAATATAGACTACATATTTCCAGGAACATAGAAATGGAAGAAAAACCTCTTGCAAAGGTATTGAAACTTTCTTTCCTTGATTTCTAGGACATAATCTGCTTTTTTCTCCCGACTTTATTAATGTGAGTGCTTCCCAGGTCTCAGCCTTCATCTCCTGACTCTTTTTTCTCTATACTTTTCCTATCAGAGCCCATCTGTGTTCCCTGTTCTCTTTTCTCTACGAAGAGGGCTCCTCCATGTTTATGCTGGCACTGGTGTTTCTCTATGTCTGACTTATATCTCCAACTAATATCTGAGTACTTTTCATTCGAATACTTTTTTATCAAGTCAGTATATTTCAAAAGACAAAACCATAATCTTGCCCACGAACCTGCTCCCTTTCCTGACCACCTATCTTCTTGACACCATGTTCCTTTTCACTACTGACCTCACTTTACTGCTCTGATTACAGCAAAACCCTCCCAAAAGTTGTCTATGACCATTTTCATCAATTCCACACTTTTCATTCTCTTCTCAGCCCCCTTTAAATTAGCCTCTTGTTTATACCACACCAGTAAAAGGATCAATAGCTTGCCAGATCCAATATTTAAATCTCATTTTCCTTGACCTGTCAGCATTCCCTTTTTCTTGCAATACTTACTTCTTGAGGCCTTTTAAGATTCAATACTCTCTTGTGTTTCTATCAACCATGAGAACCTCTCTCTTTTTATTTCCTTTGTTGGTTTTCTCTCTGTAAGACCTCTACCTGTTGAGAGCTCTCATGTTCTGTCTTTGGATTACTTCTCTATAGGAATTCCTTCTTTATAGGAATCCAAAGATAGAACTTGAGGGCTCTCAGCAGGTACCTATATGTCCTGATACTTTAAGTGTCATATTCATGTTGTGGATGCTCAAATTTATTTCTCTACCCCTAGATTTTCTCCAATCTTAAGAATCATCTCCACATGTCTTCTTGACATCTCCACTCAATAGGCTTTTAAACTAAAAAAGGCTAAAAAAGAAATATGGATTTCACATCCCACAAGCTCATTCCTTTCGAACACCCGCACTTGGATAATGCCATTAACAGTTATTCAAACCAGGAAGATATTATAGAGTCATTGGTGTTGCTGTCTGAGTAGGCTCTAGTCCTTTGTCTCCTGTCATAACACAGGATTGTATTTATTGGCCCCTTGTGCAGGACGGAGCCATATGATTACTTCTGGCCAATTAGTTTGAGCAGAAGTGTTATGTGTCATGTCGAGGCCAAATGCTTAATCGTTCCCAGTGTGAAACCCTTTAAATTTTATTTATCCTTTTTCAATGTCAACCAGCAATGTTCCAGTTAGTGGCTACCCTGCCATCCCATGTCCTAGAGTAAGAACAATAATAAACAAAGCAAAGCCACTAGCCAAAACACAGGGATATACAAATTACTGAGAAATAAACCTCTTTTGTATTAAGCCTCTGAGATTTTGGAGCAGTTTGTTGCCACAACACAGCCTAGCTTATCTTGACTAATAAAGTTATCCTCAGTTACTCACCTCGCATACCCAATGTACAATTCATCAATAAATCCTGTTGACTCTACCTCCAGAATATATCCCACACTCATCTACTTAAAATTCCCATCACTGCTACTCTAATTCACATTGTTGTGTTTACTTTTGTGGGTTGCAGTAAGAGCCATCTACATGTCTTCTGTCTCTACTAGCACACACCATGTTCCATCCTCCATAGAACAGTCAGGGGGTTTTCCAATTCAGACCAGTCACTCCCTTCCTAAATAGTGCTTGATGGCTTTTTCATTGTAACCAGAATAAAATCCAAACTTCTTACCATAGCTTAAAGGCTTTATATAACTTGATCTTCCCTAATTTGTTTTTTTTTTCATGTCCCTCGAATTCAACAAGCACCTGAATCTCAGGTCTTTGCACCTACTTCTCCTTCAACTTTTTGTCGAGCAAATCTCAGATTCTATCAACTCCCATTTCTAAAATGTACTCCATCATCTCCTACTCCCTCGCTGTGCTTTATTTCCTCTCCTCATAGAATTTATATCACCATATATAACTTAGATTTCTTTGCTTACTTTTTTCCCCACTTACTAGAATGCAAGCTCTATGAATGCAGGGACCCCGTGTGTTGTTACTATTGTTGTTATTCATTGCTGTATGCTTAGGCTCAGCAGAAAGTCATACTCATTGAGCTAGTAGTGAACACAGGGAATTATGCAAAGCTTCCCTATATTTCTACTTCCCCAAGCATCAAAGGTTCTGCTGAGACTTCCGAGTGTTCCCTTGGTGTGTCCAGTCTTTGGATTTTTGAGTTATTAGATTTTGATTTTTTACATCATATATATTTTTACTTATATATACAAAGGTACACATGTACACTTGTAATATATAAACACAGAAGCATGCACATACATGCAGACACTCAAACATTACTAATCTGTATGCTAGCTGAGTATTACCAATTGAGTTTCTCAATATGAGGGAGGCTGTTTGTGGCCAGCCCAATTCACTCTTATTGTCTCTCACCAACGGCAAACTCTGCTTTCCAGGAGGCGTCTTCTTTTCCAATGTTGTGCTCCACCATCAAAGCAGACAATTAATGGCAATTTCCATCTGTGAGTGAGATGCTGTCTTGGCAGAATCCAAGAGCTCATGACAAGTCCTGATAAAGTATTTTGTTCCAATAAAGAACTGTAAAGTTATTCCAGAGAAATGGTACATTGGCAAATAACAGATTCTGCTAGTGCCAAGAGAATATAGTCATCATTCATTTATCTATCCAGTCATTAGGCAAAATAAATGTGGAAGCCATGCCAGAGCGAAAAGTAAGTTATTCATTCAACAAACATTTATTTAATTAAAATACTAAGTGCCAGGATCTGTTCCAAAGTAGATGAAACAGATGAAGTTTTACTTTCATGAACTTTAAAATCTAAGGGGATGGGACAAATAAAGAAGTGAATTTATAGCATGTTAGATGGTGATGGACAAGCTAAATGGAAGGAGTGCTAGGATAGGGTAGAGGCTTATTCTTGTTTTTATTTGTACAGGGTATTCAGGAAAGGCCTATAAAACTGTGACATGGCCAGGCGTGGTGGCACACGCCTGTAATCCCAGTACTTTGGGAGGCCAAGGTGGGTGGATCACCTGAGGTCAGGAGTTCGAGACCAGCCTGACTAACATGGTAAAACTCAGTCTTTACTAAATACAAAAAAAAAAAAAAAAAAATTAGCTGGCATGGTGGTGCATGTCTGTAATCCCAGCTACTCAGGAGGCTGGGGCAGGGAATCGCTTGAACCCAGGAGGTAGAGGTTGCAGTGGGCTGAGATCATGCCATTGCACTCCAGCCTGGGAAACAAGAGTGAAACTCCATCTCAAAAAAAAAAAAAAATTTCTTCAGGGTTTTGGAAACATGGGAGAACAAGCCATGTAGACATTTGAGTAATGAGAATTCCAGGCAGACAGATTACAGTAAGGACAAAAGTCTCGAGCAGTCATGCGAGCAACATGTTCAAAGAACATCAAGGAGGGTGGTGTGGCTGAATCAGGGTGAACGAGGAGGTGCACAGTGGAGATGAGGATAGAGAGGCAGCAAGGGCCAGATTGTACAAGGTCTTATAGGCCTTTTGGAACTTGAGCTCTGATTCTGAGCAAGATGGAAAGCCACTGGAGGGTTTTGAGTAGATAGGCGCATATGTGCCTCTTATGTTTTAAGAGGAATACTGCAGCTGCTAGGGAGCTATAGACTTGGGAGAGAGGGAGATCCAAGGGCAAAAACAGAAACAGAGAAAGCATTTAGAAAGTCGTTGCACCAATGTAATGAGAAATGATGGTAGCTTGGGCTAGGGTGTCACACTACAGCCTTTACTCATGCCCAGATCACTTGAATGGCTCCTCCTCTGTGGTCCTAAAGCACTGAGAAAAGGCCTTGTTAAAGTACTTCTCAATTTGCATAATAACCCTTAGTTTAGTTGTCTATTTCCCTGACTGATTTAAAGCTCTTCAATTTAAAAAGATAGGTTCTAGCTGCCTTTCATATATTAGGCGCAAACAAATAACAAGCCCAAAATATGTAAAGCATAATACAAGTCAATTAACTTATTAGGAAAATAAGCAGTACAATGCAATTGCATGATATTTATGTATAACTTACACAAATTCAGCTTTCAATACTCTTAGGGAAAAAATGAGAGGGAGTAGGATATTTCGTTGTTGTTGTTTCTGAGACAAGGTCTTGCTCTGTCTCCCAAGCTGAAGTATAGTGATACAATCATGGGTCACTGCAGTCTTGAACTCGTGGGCTCAATGGACCCTCCTGCCTCAGCCTCCCAAGTAGCTGGGACTACAAATGTGCTCCACCATGCACAGCTAATTTTATTTTCTATTATTTTGTAGAAATGGGAACTCACTATGCTGCCCAGCTGGTCTTGAACTCCTGGCCTTGAGTGATCCTCCTGCCTCAGCCTCTCAAAATGCTGGAATTACAGGTGTCAGCCATTGTGCCTGGCCTGAGAATTTCCTATGTACCACATAACCCTTTTCCTCATTCCAAGTAGACCTGACTTTCATGTCTCCTGGAAAGGGTTGTCTCAGAAGAAATACAAAGAAAATCAACAATGCTAACTCCTAACTTTGGAGCTTTCAAGCACCCTAATTTCGGAGTAGTTTAAAAGCCTTATCCAGGCCAAATTTGATTACAAGCATTTTTTAACCTCATGTGTCAATTTCAGAATATAATGTCCACATAAGCCAATCCTATTGTGCCCCCTCATTAGAGACCTCTGTTACTCCATACATCCAGGGCCTGCCTGTAATACTTGCCAAAGATCCATAGACCCTGACTATTAGATCCTGGCTTCCTTCCAAGGTCTTTCAGCTCCAAGATAAGTATGGTTAATACAGTCAGAGAAGAGAGGCCCCAGATGAGATTTAGTCCATTATCAAAGCCTAAGGGACAAAGATTTAAGAAGACAATATGATCCCCAAGTAGAAAAGTGAGAATCTTTATTCAATAGATGGCATTATCCATCCTTTAGAGTTAACTAAGAAGTAAACCATCCTTAAAAACTGTTTACATAAATACTGCTGGTGTGATTAAGATGTCTTTCCAAATTCCACCAGGGAACCATCAATCTAAGATGTAACTAATATAAAATAAACAGAAAATTTGGAAATTTTAACATATCATAAATCATGAAGTAAATCACGACAAAATATTCTATTGATCAATAAAGAATTCTAAAAGAAGGACTCTTTGGAAAGTGACAAAAGTTTGTCACTCCAAAGGCATTCCTTTTCCTGACATACAAAATTCTCAACAACTTGGTCCCCAGCTACCTTGACCACACATAAAGATCCTCTCTTCTCTTAGAATACACTCACTGTCACTAATACAGTGCAATCTGCAGAATCTTGCTCCATGTATCTGAATCTCAACTACACGTCAAAACCTATTTATCTGTATTTACTTATTTTCACTAGTCTACCCTTCCATGTTCTGCTTTGTGAAGCTGGGGCACTCTGTATTGGAATAGGATGGTTCAGTGTATTTTTCTACAAGCTAAATAAAGTACCTCTAAAATGGACCAGCACCTCGTGCTCTGATCTCGTAACTCAAACGTTAGACAAACTGCCTCAAACTGACCACAAGCTAATTCAGATGAATGAATGAGTGTCAAAGGTATAAGGAAATGTCTACTGTGGATAATCTGTACATTTGTAATTCTCTAGAATAGTGCCCAATAGCAATATAAAATAAGTTGCATATGTAATTATAAATTTTCTAGTGGCTACATTTTTAAAAAGTAAAAAGAAGCCCGTGATGTTAGTTTTAATAATACATTTTCCTTAATCTAATATATCCAACATTTTATCATTTCAACATGTAACCAACATAAGAAATTTTTTGTAAGATCCTTCACTTTTTCGGTATTAAGTCTTCAATATACAGTGTGATTTTAAACTTATAACACACCTCAATTCAGACCAGGCACATTGCAAGTGCTCAGCAGCCAGATGTGGATTGTGGCTACTGTACTAAACAGCAAAGCTCTGGAATGATTTTCTACCATGATATTCTGATGCATTACTAAGTCACTAGTAAATTTCCATTAGTCTGAAAAATAATTCCTCGCTTTCTGATAATACTTGGTGAACAGGTAGTGAGGAAGTGGAACATAATGACTATAATCATGGGCTTGGAACCCATTAGAATGTGGATTTTAATCCCAGTTCCAAACCCAAATCAGCAGCATGGCCTTGGGAAAGCTATCTTTGTGCTTTAGATTCTTTCCCCTGACCAGCCCCACCCCAATCCCCCACCCAACCCCCATCTCATCCACAATGACAGTGTAGTATTTATCTCCTGGAGTTACTGTGAGGACTGAATTAGTTCCTGCAAGTAAGCACTTAGGACACTTATAGTAAATATATAATATATATATTATATATTATATGTTGCTTATAGTTTATATATAATATATATATATGGTTTATATATAATATATAATATTGCTTATAATATTATATATTATATATATAGCTAAGCTATAAATATATAGCTTAGCATATAGTAAATGCTCAATTAATGTTGACAATTATTATTAGCTAAAATCGATGCTCTGAGGCTGTAGCACTGAGGGCTAGACTGTAGCTAAAGTGATTCCACAGCGGTACAGGCAGCTACCTTAACAAGGCCCAGGCTCAAAAAACCCAATGATTGTCAAGGTGTCATACTTGGTTCTTTGGGGCTTTTATGTCCTCAAAAAAAGTATCAGATGTTTGGTGCAGGTGCTCACATCTTCCCTGCACCAAACTTCCCACTGCTGATACTTCGTGATGCTGGCAGGCTTAATCCATCCATGAACTAAACAGAACAGTGAATGGACAGACAATAGGAACAGAATCCACAGGCATAGAAAGCCAGTTTCAGTTTGGTTTTGGCAAATCCAGCCCAATTTTTAGCACTGGAATGAACGAACAAACGAGTATCAGTCGGCCGGGCACAGTGGTTCACGCCTGTAATCCCAGCACTTTGGGAGGCTGAGGCAGGTGGATCACGAGGTCAAGAGATTGAGATCATCCTGGTCAACATGGTGAAACCCCGTCTCTACTAAAATTACAAAAATTAGCTGGGCATGGTGGTGGCATTTGTCTGTAATCCCTGATACTGGGGAGGCTGAGGCAGGAGAATTGCTTGAACCCAGGAGGCAGAGGTTACAGTGAGCCAAGATCGCACCACTGGACTCCAGGCTGATGACAGAGCAAGACTCCCGTCTTAAAAAAAAAAAAAAAAAAGGAGTATCAGTCACGCCATGAAGAAAAACTTTCTTGATCTTCTACATGTCTTTTCCCCACAGTGGCTTCTCATCTCCTTCACTGATAAGAGAACATACGTGGGGTGCGAATGGGAAATTAAACAGGAGACCTTCTTTTCCAAAAAAACAATTTCTGAAAATTAGTCATCTGCTTTGGGAGGTGTAGTCATTTTCCTTTAGGCTCAAACAGTTTATAAAATAAACCAAGTCCGTTCCCCTCTGAAAATTCATTATCCAGGAATGATTGAGGTCCTAACAAATGAAAAATACTTCTGTTTCCTCCTCTGGCATTACCAAAGAACCTGAGATTTCCACAGAACAATTTACAAACCACTGACCTGAAGTATTTCACTGATTTTGAAAACTGAAAATATGGAGAGGGTCTTGCTGTAAAGATTCAAGCAAATCCCAATCCTGATTCCTACTTATTTCTATTTTTTCTCTTATGGTATCTGTGCCCATAGGGATAAGGGTTTTCAAGAACATTTTGCAAATCTGGAAGCAAAGCCATTTGTCCAGAACACCTGCACGTGGATTCTAACTCCTGCTCCAGACAAAGATGTGGCCTTGCTATGCTACATTTGCATCAAGAACCGACAGATTCCAGTGTTCAAAAACAATCCTTTAAATGGGCACGCATCGACTATCAGTGTCAATTATTTTAGAATGTGACATAAGCCCCAAGCACATAAGACTGTGTCCTGGAAAGAACTGAGCTTTCCAGAAAGATTTGGAAGGACTCAACCGCCATATGGACAGTGTCTCTATCAGCTGCTTGCTGCTCTGAAGGACTCTGGGTACCAAATGAAGCTGTTTTAGCGAATACTACATCTGTTCCTTTCCTGTGTAGCCACCATGTTTCTGATAATACTGTTATCCCTGGGTAATTAACTCAGAAATTAAATAAAGTATGTGTTTATGGTCTCTTCCTGCCAATCCATAGCCCACTGAAAATATCAGGGTATCAATTTAGGTTGCATTTCCTCAAATTGTAGACCCGCTGGTTCAGGAGGTAGACCAGACATCTCAGGCAGAAACCAACCAAGGTAACCAGGTCCTCGGGGTAGAGTCTTAAGCCCAGGAAAGTCACTTAATGACATCTGAAAAGGAGGGGGACAGCAACAGGCAAAAACTACAAAAACTGTTGAGTTGTTTGTTCCAGTTGATAAAATCAAATCAGTCTACTTTCAGTTGCTATAAGTCAAAGAACTAATTTAAATGAGCTAGAAGACTGCATTCATGTACAAGCTGGGAAAGGGAGCAGCAGGAAAAAAAGGAGTCAAATTCCGAACTCAGATTCCACTGGCAAAACCAGTCTTTATGTTAGTATTTCAAATGCAGCCAATCCAAAATTCTGAATCACAGTTTCTGCTCAAGAACCTGTCATCTCTTACTTTTTTAAGGGTTACAATATGTATTTTTTTTCAGTAATAAATAGAATAGGTGCTTCTTTTCTTTATTTAACTTTTAAGTTCGGGGGTACAAGTGCAGGTTCATTACACAAGGAAACTTGTGTCATGGGGGTTTGTTGTACAGATTATTTCATCACCCAAGTATTAAGCCTAGTACTCATTAGTTATTTTTAATGATCCTCTCCCTCTTCCTATCCTCTGTCTTCCTACAGGCCCCAGTGTGTGTTGTTTCCTTCTATGTGTCCATGTGTTTTCATTATTTAGCTCCCACTTATAAATGAGAATATGCAGTATTTGGTTTTCTGTTCCTGTGTTAGTTTGGTAAGGATAATGGTCTCCAGTTCAATCCATGTCTCTGCAAAAGATACGATCTCATTCTATTTTATGACTGCATAGTATTCCATGGTGTATATATTTTGTCTTCTCTAACGCTTGACTTTGATGTAACCATGCTAATGAGTATGTAGTGGTATTACATGGTGTTTTAATTTACACTTACTTCATGACTATCATATTTGAACATCTTTTCCTATGTTCACTGGCCATTTGAATCTACTCACTTGTGATGTACCTGTTTAACCTGATTAAGTCTCTTGTAAATTTAAAGAAAAAACACTGATTTTTTTTTCTGTCAGTGTTTTATAAGAGTTCTTTATATATTTTGGGTCATGAGTTGTAGTTATATATATTGCAATATCTTGTTGTAGCTTATATATATTGCAAATATCTTCTGCCACTCTGGAACTTACTTCTTACTCTGTTGGTGGTATTCTTTCATATGCTTAATTATAATGTAATTTTCAGTTCTTCCCTTTATTTTTCTTATATCTATATTGGTAATTTAAATTAATTAATTTATTTAAATAGCTTTTGGGTACAAGTGGTTTTTTGATACATGGATGAGTTATATAGTGGTGAAGTTTCAGATTATAGTGCACCCATACATTAGTGTACACTATACCTAATGTGTAGTTTTTATCCCTAGCTTCCCTCCCACTCTCCTCCTTCTGAGTCCCGAAAGTCCATTATATCACTCTGTATGGCTTTGTGTACTCAAAGCTTAGCTCTCACTTATAAATGAGAACATACAGTTTTTGTTTTTCCACTCCTATGTTACTTCACTTAGAATAATGGCTTCCACCTCCATCCAAGCCACTGCAAAAGACATTATTTCATTCCTTTTAATGGCTGAGTAGTGTTGCATGGTGTATACATACCACATTTTCTGTATCCACTCATTAGTCACTGGGCACTTAGATTGGTTCCACATCTTTGCAATTGCTAATTGTGCTGCTATAAACATACCCATGCAAGCGTCTTTTTCATATAATGACTTTTTTCCTTTGGATAGATACTCAGTAGTGGGATTGCTAGATTGAATGGTAGATCTACTTTTAGCACTTTAAGTAATCTCCATACTGTTTTATATAGAAATTGTATTGCTTTACATTCCCACCATGAGTGTCCTTATCCCCACATTTACACCAACAACTACTGTTTTTTGACTTTTTAATAATGGCAATTCTTGTGGGAGTAAGGTAGTATCTCATTGTAGTTTTAATTTGCATTTCTCTGATTAGTAATGTTGAGCATTTTTTTCTATGTTTGTTGACCATTTATATATCTTCTTTTAAGAAATGTCTATTTATGTCCTTTGCTCGTTTTTTTGCTGTTGCTGTTTCGGTTTTGTTTTTGTTTTTTTTTTTTAACGGAATCTTGCTCTGCCGCCCAGGCTGGAGTGTAACGGCATGATCTCAGCTCACTGCAACCTACGCCTCTCAGTTTCAAGTGATTCTCCTGCCTCAGCCTCCTGAGTAGCTGGGATTACGGGTGCATGCCACCACACCCGGCTAATTTTTGTATTTTTAGTAGGGGCCAGATTTCACCATGTTGACCAGGCTAGTCTCGAACTCGTGACCTCAGGTGATCTGCCTGCCATGGCCTCCCAAAGTGCTGGGATTACGGGCATGAGCCACGGTGCCTGGCCCTTTGTTCATTTTTTAATGGGATTTTTTTTTTCTTGCTGATTTGAGTCTGGATATTAGTCCTTTGTTGGATGCGTAGTTTGCAAATATTTTCTCCCATTCTGTGGATTGTCTGTTTACTTTGCTGATTATTTCTTTTGCTGTGTAGAAGCTTTTTTAGTTTAATTAGGTCCCATTTATTTATTTTTGTTTTAGTTACATTTGCTTTTGGGGTCTTTGTCATGAGTTCTTTGCCTAGGCTGATGTGTAGAAGAGTTTTTGCAACTTTGTCTTCTAGAATTTTTGTAGTTCCAGGTCTTATATTTAAGTCTTTGACCCATCTGGAGTTGATTTTTGTATAAGGTGAGAGATGGGGATCCAGTTTCATTGTTCTACATGTGGCTTGCCAGTTTTACTAGCACCATTAATTAAATAGGGTGTTCATTCCCCAATTTATGTTTTTGTGTGCTTTGTCAAAGATCAGGTGGCTGTACATTTTTGGCTTTATTTCTGGGTTCCCTATTCCATTCCATTAGTCTATGCGTGTACTTTTATACTAGTACCATACTAGTTCTTCCCTTCAGAGTTAGTACTTTTCATGCCCTGCTTGTGAATTTTTGTCCATGAAGATTTGCATCTGTTTACTTCTAGATGCTTTCCCATTTTGCCTTCTACATTTAAATCTACAATTCACTTAGATTTGGTTTATGTGTATGGTATGAGGCAGAAGTTAATATCCATTTTTTTTTCACAAAAGTATCCCGTTGACCAAGAACTATATATAGAAAGATTATACTTTCCCTTCTGTCATGCAGTAGCACCTTTGATATAATTCATGTCTACACATGTGTGGGCCAGTTTCTGGACTCTCTGTCCACCTGATCCATTTATCTAGTTTAATGCCAACATCTTACAGTTTAAGCATTTGGAAGAATTCATTTGTGAGTCCATATACCCAAGAGTTCTCCTTGAAAGAAAGTTTCATTTTCAAATTCAAGTTCTTTGATAGATTTTCCATTTCTTCTTCTGACAGTTTTTCTCATCATCCCTATTTTTTACCACTTTCCTAAGAACTCTAATTCCATTTACCCTCTTCCCAATTTTCTGACACGTTTTTATTTTAAGATATTTTACATATATTTAAAACCCATCAGATATTATAATTTTATACTCTCAATAATTCTTTACATTTACAAGTTTTATTGCTGTTCATCCTTTCTTGTACTTCCATGGTTCCACCTGGGATCATGTTACTTCTGCTTAAATAACTTATTTTAGTATTTCTTTTAGAGCCAACAATAAATTTTCTCATTTTTTGGTTTGTCTGAAAGCATATTTCTTTTTTATTTTTTAAAGACTATTTTCACTGATTGTAGAATTCTAAAAGAGGGTGCAATTATTTTCTTTTAGCATTCCGAATATGTTTTCTTGTCTTTTGGTGAGCATCATTTATCTTAGGAGGTCAACTTCAATTCTTATTGTTTCTTCCCTGATGTTAATGCATCTTTTTCTCTGGTTGCCTTTTAGAGTTTCTCTCTGTTATGTTTGTACGAGCTGAACTAAAGTGTTCTAAGATGTCCTAAGGTGTTCTTTAGTATTTATCCTGCTTGTTCTTCCTGACAATTATTAATCAGAGGCTTGTTTTTTTTTTTTTCCATTTTGGAAAATTCTCAGTGAACTGATTTCAACTATTATTTATTCCTTATTCTTTCTCTCTAGTCCTCTGACCTTAATTCACTGTATATTCAATCTTTTCCTATGTTGCATATGTATTTTCTTCTCTTTTCTGATGTTTTCATCTTTGCCTCTCCAATCTTGTATTTTCTATAATCTGTCTTCTAGATAATAATCTTCTATAAACTGTCTTCTAGATAATAATCCTCTCTTTAGCTATGTCTTATGTTCTTAAACATATCTACTGAGTTCTCAATTTTCGCTATTATGTTCTTCAATCTATTATAGACTTTCCATTTGATACTTTTATCTTGATCCCAGTTCTCAGCCACAGTTCTCTATCCTGTCCTGGATATTTAGTACAGTTATTTTAAAGTCTATTTTTGATGAATCTAACATATGGTTCCTCTATAGGTTTGCTTCTAGCATTAATTTTTTCTCCTAGTTTTTGGTAATTGTTTTATCTCCTGGTATACCTGGCAATAGTTAATTAACTGCTAGACCCTGTGTATAAAAACAAAAAATAATAATTTGAGGCTCTAAGTAATGTTACCTCTTCCAGGAAGGAAAATATTTTTGCTTCTGGCAAAAAATAGTGGTAGATCTTCTTAATCTATTCCAAAACTGAACTAATTCGAAGTTATATTTCTATCTTTGTAGGAATTGGTTGATTTGTGTTAGCTCTTCTTATTCCTAGGTGATATCCCTTCAAGGATCACAAATGAAAACCTGGGGTATTTATCAGGGCCTTTCTCATTGGATAGATCCAGACTCTGTTTTTGTCCCCCAGCTCCCTAAGACAACTGAAAGTTTGACTCAAGTTTTCGGCCTCTTTGACACTACTCTCTGCTTAACTTCTTGGAAATGTCCTGCAGGGAGAATGTATCCGGAGTTTTAATCCCACCTCTTTGTGCTCCTCTTCTCTTTTCTTGGGATCTTGGTGTCAAGTCCTCTCTGCTTTGGTGGATTCATGATGCCTTGAGATTGATCATTTTATGCTCTGTCCAGATTTTTCTAGTTGTTCTTAGTGACAGGGTCACTCTGGTACAAGCTTATCCATCATAATTAGAAATCTCCCATAGTATTTTAAATATCTTTGTAATATAACATGTTTTGTACTTCCTCAAATCACTATAATTATTTTCATCCAACTTGCCAATATTTCTAACTGGTCTGAGGAAGAAACCATGAAGGAAGAAACCATTCAGTATCAATTTTGGATCCCTATGGCTAGCACAGTGCTTAACACATAATAGATATTTAATATACGTTGGCTAAACTGAACTGAATTAAAATGGAGACAGATACAATGAGAGTATCACCACAGGAAAAATGTCTTTCTAGCTTCTTAACACTATTTGAAGATGAGATGACATTTTCTCATAAAAATTATATGCTTATAATAATTTTTAGCCTTTAGTTCAACCACTCTTTCTATGTACTTGAATTTTTAAAATGTCCACACCATGCTATGATTTCTTTCTGTGTATTTCTGCATCTCTCTCTCCATCTTCCTCTTTTCAGTCATTGAATACAGGACACATTTATAATATAAATTGTTATCACAGTTAAAATATTTAGAACTTAATAGAAGAATATATACAGTGGGCCCTCTATATTTGTGGGTTCCATGGATTCAAACAAACACATATAAAAAATATTCAGAAAAAAATTGCATGTGTACCGAGTACATACAGACTTGTTTTTCTTGTCATGATTTTCTAAACAATACAGGACAAGAGCTATTCACATAGCACTTACATGCTATTAGGTATTATAAGTAATCTGAGATGATCTGAAGTATACCGGAAGATGTGCGTTGGTTACATGCAAATACTCTACCACTTTGAATCAGGAACTTGAGCATCTGTAGATTTTAGCATCCAAGGGAGGTCCTGGAATAAATCTCCCATGTTCCCTATGAGTATGAGAGACAACTGTGTATATATATACAGTATATTACATATACTGTATATACACATATAAGATGTATATATAATATATATGTAATATATATTATATACATATAACATACATACTATGTACTGTATATACATATAGTACATACATATTATGTACACTATATATTATGTACATATTTTAGATACTATATATACATATAAAATATGTGTAGATACACAATGCATATGCATATATACACAATATAAAATATGTAATTATACATATATTTATATAGTCTTAGATTATAGATTAGTCATTCTTAATGTTACTTTTCAAGTTAAATGTAGAGAAATAGAAATCCTTCTATTTGGCTGTAGAATCTCATGTACTTAAACATCACATTGACTCAAAAGCTGATGGTAACTAGACAATGGATTTGAAACAGGAGAGGGATATCTTCTACCTGAGCATCATTTTATCTCCAACACTTAGCAGAGTGCCTGACATATGGAAGTGTTTAATACATGGTTATTTGATAAATTAATCAATGAATGCTCAGAAGTTTACTCAAGCTCAATAATTCAACGATTTCAATGTTTCCATCCTTGTCAAACTACTGCTTCGGGTTTTCTATAAGGCCATTGTAGCATTGAACCTCACTTCCCAGTCACAAATAAAGGAAGCAAAGCTAGCATCACTCTTGGAAAAGAAATAAATCTCAACACACTTATTCTGAAAAATTTAGTAGCTTTCCATACATTAGCATGTTATTAAAGTTAATTCATCAAATTGAAATTAATTAATTAAGAGCAGAGCCATTTTCTGTTGCACAGTTGGACTTTCAGGCTAAGCTGAATAATATAAGGTTTTTAAAATCATATAACAACAAAAGCAAATATTTCGTTTATTGTAGAAAATGGAAGAAAATGACTAACACAAAAAAGGGTCCACACTAATAGCAATGATAAGGTAAGTCAACCATATGATCTACAAAGACTAAAACACAGGACATTCTGTGATGGGAATTGTTGGTCTGACAGACTCCATTGTTAATTATACATTTCAAACCTAGAGAGATGATAAGGATTTCCTATATATCCATCAATGCCTCTAACGAGGAAAGCCTAAAGTTGGTTAAAAAAAAAAAAAATGTATTTTGGTAATACTTTTTTTCTATGAAAACAACCATTTATAACAGTTTTTGTGCCTTTATTTCCTGTTGCTGCAGTAATCATATCTGCTTTGAGGATTTGTGTTCTGCTTTATCATCTGAAGGAGAGTATGGCCCTGTGATCTTCTCATCTATCCTGACATTTTTGAAAGATGTTACATGTGAGCAATTGAGGCCAGAGTAATGAAATTCTGCAAGGACTAGAAGAACTGCAACAGTTCTAAATTAAAAAGACAGCAAGTTGCTGCTAATGAAGAGACCAGCTCCAAGCTGACACCTGCAGGGGAGGCCACTCACGGGGGCATAGTAGAATAGGAAATCAGGGAGGTAATGTGCAATATATGCATATTGAGGCCTCTGGATTCTCAACAGAAACAAGGACCTTGAAACGGGAATTTTAGGCATATGTTTTACAGGGTAAATCTGGCTTATACTATATTGAGTTGGTTTATACAATATTATTTGATTTACTGACAATACCAAAAATTGTCAAGGATGCAAGGAAACTGGAATATTTATATTCTGCTGGTGGGAGTGTGAATTTGTACATCACTTTGGAAAGCAATTTGGCAATACCTGGTAAAGTTATAAACATCCAGCTTATGACCTAGCAGGAAATTGCGCTTCTAGATATATGTACTAGATAAACTCTGGCACAAATGTGGATAAAAATATACCGCAGTGGCTGGGTGTGGTGGGAGATGATTTTAGATCCAAGCTGAATCAGGAGGATTGCTTGAGCCCAGGAGTTTAAGACTAGCCTGGGCAACATAGTGAAACTCTGTATCAAAAAAAAAAAAAAAAGGATGGAGCATGAAGTAATAGTAGTTAATATGAATGACTGAAATCAACATAGATAAATCTTGAAAACATGTTTAAAAAGTAAGCTGTACAGATATGCACAGTATTATACCACTTACATAAATTTTAAACACTCAAAGTATAATATATATTGCTTAAGAACATAAACACTACGGATATATCTCAAAAATATTGTGGGTTCAGTGACAGACCACTGCAATAAAGCGAATATCCCAATAAAGTGAGTTAAACAAATGTTTTTGGTTTCCAGTGCATACAAAAATTATGTTTACACGATACTGTAGCCTATTAAGTGTGTAACAGCATTATGTTTAAAAAAAAACAATGTACACAACTTAATTAAAATCACTTTATTGCTTAAAAAAATGCTAACAGTCATCTGACTTGACAGCCTTCAGCAAGTTGTAATCTTTTTGCTGCCTCAGTTTTCATAACCACTAATCAGCCTAGTGGTTACTGAATGTTGGGGTGGCCGTGGCAATTTCCTAAAATAAAACAACAACGAAGTTTGCCACATTGATTGACTCTTCCTTTCACAAAAGATTTCTCTGCAGCATGTGATGCTGTTTGACAGCATTTTACCTTCAGTTGAACTTCTTACAAAATTGGAGTCAATCTTCTCAAACCTTATAATTCCTTTACCAATTAAGTTATGTAATATTCTAAGTCCTTTGTTGTCTTTTCAACATTGTCCACAGTGTCTTTACCAAGAGTGGATTCCATCTCAAGAAACTGCTGTTTTTTTGCATATCCATAATAAGCAACTCCTCATCCATTCAAGTTTTATCATGAGATTGCATCAATTTAGTCATATACTCAGGCACTCCTTCCAGGGTTTTCTTTTTCCTACTTTCACCATATCTGCGGTTACTTCCTCCACTGAAGTGTTGAACTCCTAAAAGTCACCCATGAGGGTTGTGATCAGCTTCTTCCAAACCTCAAAATCATCCATGAGAGCTGGAATCAACTTCTTCCAAACTCCTGTTAATGTTGATATTTTGACCTTTCCTCATTAATCACAAATGTTCACAATGGTATCTAGAATGGTGAATCCTTTCTAAAAGGTTTTATGATCCATCAGAGAAATCACTATCTATGGAAGCTATAGCCTTACAAATGGTATTTCTTAAATAATAAGGCATAAAAGTCTAAATTTCTCCTTGAGCTGCAGAATGATGTTGTGTTAGCAGGCATAAAAACATTAATCTTAGTGTACATTTTTATCAAAGCTTTTTGGTAACTAAGTGCATTGTCAATGAACAGTAATGTTTTTGAATGAAATCCTTTGTTTTCTGAGTAGTAGGTCTCAAAATTTGGCTTGAAATATTTGGTAAACCATGCGGTAAACAGATGGGCTCTCATCCAGACTTTGTTGTTTAACTTATAGAGTATAGGCAGAGTAGATTTAGCATAATTCTTAAGGGCCCTAGGATTTTTGGAATGGCAAATGAGCATTGGTTTCAACTTAAAGTCACCAGCTATATTAGATTCTAAAAAGAGAGTTTAGCCTGTCCTCTAAAGCCAGGCACTGACTTTTCCTCTCTAGCTATGAAAGTCCTAGCTGGTTTCTTATCCAGTAGAAGACTTTTTACCTACATTGAAAATGTGTTGGTTAGTGTAGCCATCTTCATCAATGATCTTGCCTAGATCTTCTGGATAGCTTGCTGCAGGTTCCACATCAGCACTTGCTGCCTCACCTTGCACTATTATGTTATGGAGATGGCTTTCTTGAGCTAACCTCTACTAATTTCAAACCTTTCTTCTGCAGCTTCCTCACCATTCTCAGCCTTCATAAAACTCAAGCATTAGGGCCTTGCTCTAGATTAGGCTCTGAATTAAGGAAATGTGTGGCTGGTTTGATCTTCCACCTAGACCAGAAAAACTTTCTCCACATCAGCAATATCTGTTTTACTTTCTTATCATTCATGTGCCCACTTTTAATATCCTTCAAGAACTTTTCTCTTGCCTTTACAGCTCGGCTGTTTGGCCTAAGAGGCCTAGTTTTCAGTCAATCTCAACTTTAGATATGCCTTTCTCACTAAACGTATTAATTTTTAGCTTTCGATTTAAAGTGAGAAACGTGCAACTCTTTTTTTCTACTTGACGGCTTGGAGGCCACAGTAGGGCTATTAGTTGGCCTAATGTCAATATTATTGTATCAAAGAGAATAGGGAAACCTGAGGAGAGGGAGAAGGCTGGAGGAACAGCTGGTTGGTGGGTCAGTCAGAACCCATGCAACATGTATCTATGAACATTTTACATGTGCATGGGTCATGGCGCCCCAAAACAATTACAATAGTAACATCGAAGATAACTAATCATAAATTATCACGGACAGATATAAGAAGAAGTCTGAAATCTTCCCAGAATTACCAAAATGCAACACAGAGACATGAAGTCAGCACATGCTGTTGGAAAATGCTTGATGCAAGGTGGCGGCAAAACTTCCATTTGAAAAAAGAAAATTCAGTATCTCAAAAGTGCGAGAAGGCAAAGAGCAATAAAATGAAGTATGCCTGAATAGTCAAATTTTAAAATATGGCCCAGAAGACTCCACAGAAACTTCCAAATAGTTGTTTCCTGTGACACTAGAATCTTTCCCAACACTACCAATCTGTCTGAGCTGGCATAATAATCAAACTTATTTGATCCTGTAATTTCCCTAAGGTATTTCAAATCTTCTTTTCTTACTGTATCCTTAAGCTTTGAAATTTTTCTAGGGCAAAATTAACTCATCAAGGATATAATGGAGCTACTCCAGAAGTGCTGAAAAAATTTAGAGGGATAAAGATACGATCAACAGAAATGCACTGGACCAGTTACTCTCCCAGATCCATGCACTTGGCTTCTCTTCTTTCTTTGACTCCTTTCTATATAATGGGTTCTCAGGAGAGACATCTTACAGGTCTTTCTTTATGTTTAGAGACTTCTAGATTCCACTCATTCCTTTATCACTTCTTGCCCAGGCTTTGGTTGCTATAAGATGACCTGGGGGATGATTTGCATGTGGGAGATTCTCTCCTGTCTCTAATGCCTAGAAGGCCAGGTGGAAAAGAACGTGAGGTGCAAAGAAAAAGCCTCCCAATTCTGCCTCTTATTTAGGCCTTATGTCAGTTCACAGGACAAGGAGACCAGAGAAAGCTTTAAAACTGCACTTAGTCTGGCACATTCTATACAATGACTAAGTGCTTCTTCAGAGTCTGGTGCCACCTACTTAGCTGCCATTCTAGTTCTTTATCACCCTACACTGAGCACCTGCTGTGTGGAGAACTCATCACTGTCATCATGCTCTTTTGTTGACTCGATCATTCTTAGACTACATCTGACATCGAAAATAGCTTGTACTATTCTTAAGTACAGAAAGCCTTGCTTCTCTATTGTAAATGGGAAATTACGAAGACTGAGGAATGTTTTCTGTGGATACTTTCAACTAAGACACTGAATTTAGAATGGACAAAAAGGACTACTTTTATTCTAATTCAAGCAAAACATTTTAATATGACCTGGAAGACATGAAAGTCATCAGTGTAGGGCTGAAAAGCCACCTGCCTCTGCAACCCCCTTTCCCTTAATAGTCTATAAATACCGCGATGTTTTTACCCTGGGGACCTATTAAGGAACTTTCACCCACCACACTCACTGCTAATGGATCAGCACCAAAACCACAAATTCTTTTGTCCCAGCCACATAAACACTCACAATGTAGTAAGAAATGTTATTACCCACCAAAATTACCCAGATACATGCCCTAGGCATGAAAGACTTTTCCCTTATGAGCACCAATGATTCATTTGAAGAAACAATTGAAGTAATGATTTTCCTGTTCTTGAGATGCCGAGGATCTCTCATTTTTATTAAAAATTTCAATGTGCTTGGAGTAGGGTGCATTGACCAGGGATCCAGGGCTTCAGAAAGGTCCCCCATTATTTGCAGAATAATCAGTGCCTACAAATGTGTTAGAAATTTGTAGACACCAAAAACACCTTGCCTTTATAAGCAAATAGACTTGAAAGAGGCTTTGATTATCTCAGGCCAGCTTCTGCCTTGTTTTAACCTCAAGTGAACAGAGTTTAATCTGAGAGACACACAGAAGCCCTAATGCCCTCATTCCTGACCCAGTCCTAACAGGGACAGGAGGCATAATAGCTGCTTCTGTCTCAGTTTCCCAGTTTCTGATAGGGAGTTCAGTCTGCAAACTCAGAGAGCACTCATGAGCTGTGGGCTGCCATGTGGTCACTGGGTGGCAGCTGTATCTGCTCTGTCACATGGGCCCACTATACCTTTTTGGATAATGGTCTTGGATATGCAGCCTTACATTCCGCTCCCCTCAAAAAACCTGAGACAACTGAGAACTTTAGTTTGCTTAGATTGGGCCATGACAAGCCTTCCTATGGAAGGTGCCATGGACTGAATGTTCACGTTTTCCCCAAATTCATATACTGAAGCCCTGATCTCCAACATGATGGCATTTGGAGGTGGGATCTTTGGTTCTAATTAGATCATGAGTAGGAGCCCTCATGAGTGGGATTAGTGCCCTTGGGAGAAGAGACACAAGAGAGATGATCTCTGCTTTCCACAATGTGAGGATACAAAGAGAAGACCATCTGCAGACCAAGAAGCAGGCCTTGCTCTTGGGCTTTCCAGCCTCCAGAACCATGAGAAATAAATGTTTGTTGTTTAAGCCACCCAGTCTACGGTATTCTGTTTGGGCAGCCTGAACTGACTGAGGCACCTGGGAATCTGTCTTTATTTTCGTACCCACACCCCAAACTTGACATGTGTTTTGGAACCATATACAGCTCCACCTGACTCCTATAGCCTCCAAGTGCCAGTGCCACCTCATGGATGACACCACTGGCATCAACAGTAGCTTGAACCATTGCTTGGACTGCCTGGCTGCCCTGTAAAATGAAACGAAATCAAAACAACACAAAAACACCACACAGCCTCTGCAGCACAATTGGCTGCACCAGGCTTTGTGAGACATTCCAAAGAATGAATCTTACCCATGCAGGTTTGATTCATTCCCCCAACTCGTGGGGTCTTTTGTCACTGCCAATCCCAGCAGGGCTAGTACCTGGGCCTATTAATTTATGACAGGTGACTTAGATTTCAGGTCACAGGATTTAACCTGCAGCAAATCCAAATCTGCATAAGGATAATGGGCTTTCTACTACATTTGATGCCAATAAACTCTAATGTGGTAATTAACCACTGAGCACATTTACTGATAAGCTGTTCATTAGAGAAAAACATGACAACTAGCAGTGTTATCAGAGACCACAATTTTCAAATCTCTTTTAGAAATGCTTTTCTGCCTATAGGGACTAAAAGCTAGCAAAAATCACAGAGTAGTCATTCTCAATACTATTTTCATGAAATCTCCAGTATAATAAGCCCTTAGAAATGAGAACCAGGTTTACAGATTTCACTTTATTTTTTTTCATTTACGCTTTCTCTTCACCTTACATTTCTTTCATGGGATACGGAACTGATGAAGGCATTGGCAACTTCTTTTTTGTTTGTCTATGTTAAGCCAGGATTGGCTCATTCAGTCACACAGGAAGCATGTTTTTATACATCGGTATGTTATGCTAGAGGGAAGAGTCCTATGGGTGTGACCAATTCCCATTAATAGTGCATCTAGCATTTAGTCTTCTCTTTCAAGAATATTTTCTCTCCTAGTCCTCTATAGATGGCATACTCCCAACTCACTATCTCTTGGACCTGATTCTCTTTGTCATTAGCATCATTATTTGGGAAGTATCCACAAAGCACATGGTCCAACCTACCTCAGTTGTGCTAATCTAATGACCAGAAGTAATCAATTCAACACTGACTGCATGCACTTAATACATGTTAGCCATGGTGCCTGGCCCTGGGGATACAAAGATAAATAAATACAGTTGGTCCTCAAATAGCAAACAATATTTGGATGCCTTTGCTTGTCCCTTGGTTCTTCACTCGCATTTGTTCTTCTGTTAAGAGTGATTTGGTTGAGTTCTGTCTGGAGAAGAACAGCATTTAGGCAGAAACATTAGATGGAGATGCTCACAATATTCTAGTTCATGTTGGTCTCTCCCTCCCAAAGTCTTTAGTACAAATTGCTTTGTATCACTGACTCTGCCATATGATATAGCATTTTGTTATATTTCTTTATGATTAGATCTTTCAAGTTCTGTGTATTTTTTTTGCGCCAACTACATCTTTATCTGCTGTAAATTCTTTATGCAATAAACATACAGACAGATAAGATGGCAAGCTGCTTTGAAAGGAAAAAAAAAAATCCTGTCATATCATGCTTAAAAATGCATAGCATTCAACAAATGCCTTAAACTGAATTGAATTCAACTGCATTGATAGTGTCTCCCAATATTCTTTGGTGTCTCAAAGTTACAAATCTATGAGGTTTGTGTTCCATTTGCTAAACATATAAATACATCCTTGAGGTTTTATAGTTTTCAACTGTGACTTTTCAATGTATTATGATAAATAGATGGTGAGCCAATAAAACTCTCATTATCAGTTAAATCTAATGATAGAGCTGATCAATTAGAGGAGAATATAAATGCAAAACACAAATTATAGGAAAAATGCAAAAAAAAGAAATGCATTTTTAAAAATTTAAAGCAACTGAAAATAAGCCTATGAAATATTTTTTTCATGTTTTTGACTTTATTTACTTATTTTTATACTTTTAACTTTCAGTTTCAGAGGGTCCATGTGCAGGTTGATATATTGTGTGATGTTGATGTTTGGGGTACAATTGATCCCATCACCCAGATACTGAGCATAGTACCCAATAGCAACGTTTCTTATATGCACTTTGTTTAATAAATATGTTTTTAGAAGTTTGAAATTATTTACTGGGATCTTGTTTCAACATTTAGTTTTCTTATATCTTTAGCTTTTCCACTTCCACTGCCTTTTTTTCTCTCTGAATTTGAAAATGATTATCTCTGTCATTCAAAAGCAAAACAAAATGATTATCTACGATCTTTAAATTCTCAGCTATGAGGGCACTTTCAGTTCTCAACGTATTGGTCCTCTCTTTGGCACTGACCTCCGCTGACTATGCCATATAACTGGAAACTTCCTACTTTCTTAGCTTCTATGACAGCATTTTCTCTAGTTCTTCTCCTGCCTCACTAATTTTCCCTTTTAAGGCTTCTTTTAAATCTTAGTTACTCTAAGAAGTCTTCTTTAAAATACATTGTTCTTCCTTTTGATGTGGTTTCTTACCTGGTCTCATCAATTTCAATTAATTTAACTCTATTGCTTATATTTTAATTACAGTTACAGCTCCAGCTATTCAACTTGACCTTGTTCTCCAGCTAACACTGGTACTTCCCACTCAACACATCAAAAACCACACTTTCCCCATTAGGCCTGCCTCTCCTCCAGCACACCTACATTCAATTAATGTTGCCAAGCCAGAAACTTCTGGTTTCTTCCTGCCCTTACCTGGAACATCCAATCAGTTAACAAATCTTACTCATCACCTTCTTGTTGATCTTCTCATACCCAGTTATACCCACCTAAAAATAAGGCCCTAGCCCTTGTGCATGCACACATCTTAAACCTTATTTTACATTACTCCAGCAACACTGAGCTCTATGTTTAAGAAATGTGTTAGCAGACTTAAAATACTTGGAGTTCCTGACACATGGTAAACACTCAATAAATGTTAGCCACTATTACTGTCAGAGGCATTTGAACTAGAGAAACTCCATCTTGAATAGGGGCTGGGTAAAACAAGGCTGAGACCTACTGGGCTGCATTCCCAGGTTAGGCATTCTAAGTCACAGGATGAGATAGGAAGTTGGCACAAGATATAGGTCACAAAGACCTTGCTGATAAAACAGAATATGGTAAAGAATCCAGCCAATATACCCAAAGGATTATAAATCATTCTACGACAAAGACACATGCACACGTATGTTTATTGCGGCACTATTCACAATAGCAAAGATTTGGAACCAACCCAAATGTCCATCAGTGATAGACTGGATTAAGAAAACATAGCACATATATACCATGGAATACTATGCAGCCATGAAAAAGGATGAGTTCATGTCCTTTGCAGGGACATGGCTGAGGCTGGAAACCATCATTCTCAGCAAACCATCACAAGATCAGAAAACCAAACGCCACATGTTCTCACTTATAAGTTGGAGTTGAAGAATGAGAACACATGGACACAGGGAGGGGAACATCACACACCGGGGCCTGTCAGGGGGTGGGGGGCTAGGGGAGGGATAACATTAGGAGAAATACCTAATGTAGGTGACAGGTTGATGGGTGCAGCAAACCACCAGGACATATGTATACCCATGTAACAAAACTGCATGTTCTACACCTGTAACCCAGGACTTACAGTTAATTAAAAATAAATAAATAAATAATTTTTTTTTTAAAAAAAACCTGCTGGCCAAAACCCACCAAAACCAAAATGGTGACAAAAGTGACCTCTGGTCATCCTCACTGCTCATTATACACTAATTATAGTTATTAGCATGCTAAAAGACACCCTATATGGTCTAAAAAAGAGAGGAACCCTCAGTCCCAGGAATTGCCCTCCCTTTCTTCCCTTTCCCAGAAAAAGGGAAAAAGCTATGAAGCAAGAAGAGACCCATGTGTCACTATGGGTGTGAAACTAAAAACATCCACACAAACAGGCCTCAGCTCTATAAGAATCAAGCCAAACTACATCTGTAGTGTGGTAGAACAGAGCCTGGTCTTTAGCAGATACTTAATAAATAGGTACCTCTTGTTTAGCATATAATCAAGAAACAACCATAAAATAGCCAACCAGCAGCCATCAGGGCTGCTCTGCCTATGGAGTAGCCATTCTTTTATTCCTTTACTTTCTTAATAAACTTCTTTCACTTTATGGACTCACCCTGAATTTTCTCTTAGTCCAAGTACTTTCTACTGGGGTCTGGATCAGGATCCCTTTCCGGGAACAATACTATTACTACTACTACCATTACAACCACTTCTACTTCCTTCATTCTTATTATTAGTTCTCTACGCTTATCAAGTTATTTTGCATTTTTGTGACTTTACTGATGCTATTCCCTCTCCATGGAATTATTGTTTTTGTCTAACTCCTCACTCTTAAAATATTTTTTTAAAACTTTTGTTCATTTTCCTTCTCTTTCAGGAGGCCATCTCTAACATCTCAGATCAGGCTAAGTGGTCTTATCTAGGGCTTCATTGTAAACCTGTGAAAACTTTGATCTATCTATTTAGGTAGACAGACAGATCTAAGTAGGTAGGTAGGTAGGTAGATAGAGTTTAATATGTTGCATTATAATCATCAGGTTTTGCCTGCCATTTAACTACAGCAAGAGTCAGCAAAGTAACCCTCTGGGGCCAATCCAATTCACTTCCTGCTCTTCTAAATAAAGTTTTATTAGAACACAGACATACTTACTTGTTTACATAGTATCTATGACTGCTCACATGCTTGATGACAGTTTGATAGTTGTGATAGAGACCATATGGCTCATTAAACCAAAACTATTTACTCTCTGGTCCAGAGAGTCTCAGCTTCAGCACTATTGAGACCCAGGACTGGATAATTCCTTGTCACAGAAGGGCTGTACTGTGCATTGTAGGCCTACAGTGTAGCAACATTCTTGGCCTCTGCCCACACCAGCAGCATCTTCCCTTCAATATCCCTTTACTCCCCTCTAACCACGCCTCCACCCAGTTTTAACAGCTAAAAGAGTGTCCAGACATTGTCAAATATTTCTTGGGGTCAAACTTGTCTCCACTTGAGAAGCCACTAACCTGGCCCTTTATGGAAAATTTTGTCAACCCCTGAACTATAAGATCTTCCAGGAAAGAAACTGTCCAGTTCTCTTTGCATTCCAAACACCATACCTAAAATATAATCATAGAAGCTCATTAATCAATCATTTAAAGGTAATTGAAAGATCATAAGACACGGCAAAGCAATTTAAACTTCATAAGCATTTTAGACCTGAATGGGACACTGATGATCATCAAGCCAACACCCAATTTTACAGCTAAGTTTTGCTTCCTTAAGCATTTTAAACATCATCCATAAGAACATTAATATCTATGAAGAAAAGTTATGCTAAGAAAGATAATTTTGTTGGGCACGGTGGCTCATGCCTGCAATTCCAACACTTTGGGAGGCCGAGGTGAGTGGCTCACTTGAGGTCAGAAGTTCAAGACCTGCCTGGTCAACATGGTAAAACCCGTCTCTACTAAATATACAAAAAAAAAAAATAGCCAGGCGTGGTGGCAGGCACCTGTAATCCCAGCTACTTGGGAGGCGGAGGCAGGAGAATCACTTGAACCTGGGAGGCGGAGGTTGCAGTGAGCCGAGATCGCGCCAGTGTGCTCCAGCCTGGGCAAGAAGAGCAAAACTTCGTCTCAGGAAAAAAAAAAAAAGATAATCTATCACAATCTCATTTGATTGCCAGGAATTTTAAAAATGTGAACTCACTGCATTCGTATTTCACATATGCACACATATTTATCCACGAATGAGATTTTTTTTTACTATGTCCATAAAGAGGAAATTATTCTCCTTTGGCAGATGGGATCATTTCAATTGTGGTCAAAATGTAATATGGAGAAACAGCAACTTTCTTACAGTCAATCAAGAAATTCATTTGGAGGATATAAATTCCTTTCCACTGTCTTTAATAATTTGATATTATATACAGCATTGCTGTAACTACAAAAACTGTGTTTTCAAAGGGATTGTATGCAAGCCAGAAAAGCTAACAAATGACTATGGGTTCTGTAAGGACCAACTGAATGACAAAATAGCTAGTATTTCTTGAGTACTCACTATGAAACAGATTCAGCTAAAGGTTTTATTGCATCATCTCATTTGTTCCTCATAAGAAGTCTCTGAGGTAAGTGCTATTAAGATACTAGCTTTATAGATACATAAACTGAGTTTCAGAGACGCTAACTAACTTGCCCAAGGCACATAGGTAGTAAGTGGAAAAACAAAAATTTGAACCTGGAAGTCTACCTCCTAAATCTGAGCTGACACACCCTGTATTATATAAGTGTGCTTGGAATTCAGAAGTGGGAAAAGACCACTGTTAACCCAGTGATCAGTCAAGCAGGTGACCATGAGCTAGGTTCTAGAAGAAAAGGTAAGCATCAGACAGAAAAGAGAAAGGGAGAACTTCTTGGCTAGAAGAACCAAATAAACAAGTTATAGAAGAAAGAACTGAAAGCATACATTTAGAGTAATAGGAAAAGACTACTCCGGTTAAATGTAGGGAGGAACTATGAGGAGGTGGCAGCCAAGTTGAAGACAAACTGCAGAAGGCCTTGAGTGGGAGGCTGAAGAAGACATGCTCTGGTGGGCACTGGATGTGTGCAAAGAATGGCACAAAGAGCAAAACGGGGCAGAATGCAGCATGGAGAGGAAGCAGAGAGAACAGAGGTGGAAAGACTCATCATGACACCACGATAGGCGAAGTACTATGGTGCAGAGGGAGAGGCAGGAGTGAAGGGACCAGGAAGCAGAGGACAGAGATGAGTGAGAAATATATAGGGAATTGCCAAGGGAATTTTGTGTTTGATTAAATGAGGGCAAAAAGGAAGAAGGGGAATGAGAAGGAAAGATCGCATCTCACTTTGAGGTTTCTAACTCAAATGAATAGGTAATGACAGTATGAGCTGTTCTAAACATATTGAATTCTACATAACCATGCCCCATCCTTCTCTCATTTAGCACACTATACCCACCCTGCCTTATAGAAGTTATGGGTCGTCCAATGCTGCTTTTCTTATCTTTCCTTTTTCAAACCTTACAACCATTTTGTTTTGCCTTTTTCCCTACCATCTCCTGGAAAGAGTCATTTTTTTTTTTTTTATCTTCCTGAGCTTAACAAAGTGCAGGTCAAGAGAAGGGTTTTATGAAAAGAGAGACTAACACTTGTTTTTAACTCTGAGAAGAAGAAACAAATAGGTAAATATCAAAGCTGCAAGAGAAAAGTTCTAGAGATCTGTGTACAACCATGTGAATATAGTCAAAAATACTGTAGCATACACTTAAAATTTTGTTAAGGGAGTAGATTTTGGACTATGTGTTTTTTTAACCACAATTTGTAAAACAAAAAAAAATACAGACATACACTGCAAGAAAGAGTGGAAATAACTGAGGAATTCAGGAGTTGAAAGGGAGAGAAGGAGATGCTGAGCACAGGTAACACATGAGCTTACAAAGATAGAGGGACACCTCACTTTCGAGGATAAAGGGAAAGAGAAAATCAACCTAGATATGGGATAAAAGGAAGATGAAGACCCTGAAGTAGAGCTAAGTTTGATAAATTGACATTTCCTAGCCTGGATCTTTTTGGAAAAGCAGTATATCCAGCCCTAGATATTTATTTCCTCTCACTACCTCTCTCACTGAGCCATGGCCACCATCCCCTCCTAGACTTTTCTTGAATGTGCCAAGCTTTCCTTGCTTTAGGTCCTTTTTGTCCTAGTAGCTTCCTCTGATTGGAATGACCTCTCCCCAAGGTTTTGTGTGTGTGACGGAGTCCTTCTTTCATCTCAGGTCTCAATTATTACATCCTCGAAGAGTCCTGTCCTGACCACTCAGTCTCCTGGAGACACACTCACTATTTCATTGATTCAGTTTGGCTGTGTCCCCACCTAAGTCTCATCTTGAATTGTAGTTCCCATAATCTCCACGTGTCAGGAGAGGGACCCGGTAGGAGGTAATTGAATCATGAGGACAGTTACCCTCATGCTGTTCTCATGATACTGAGTAAGTTCTCACAAGATCTGATGTTTCATAAGGGGCTTTTCCCCCTTTTGCTTGGCACTTATCCTTGCTGCTGCCATGTGAAGAAGGGCATGTTTGCTTCCCCTTCCACCATGATAGTAAGTTTCCTGAGGCCTCCCCAGCCATGCTGAATTGTGAGTCAATGAAATCTCTTTCCTTTATAAATTACCCAGTCTCAGGTATGTCTTTATTAGCAGTGTGAGAATGGACTAATACACCCATTATTCTCTTTCATTTCCTTCATGCTACTTATCATTATCTGAAAGTATCTTAATTATCTGTTTTGCATTTATTCTTAGTCTCCTTCAACCATAATGTGAATTCCATAGGCTCATAGACTGTATACATGCTGTCATTCACCACACACTCCCACTCTTTGAACAGATTTTATGACAGAGTAGGCATTCCATGAATATTTACTGCATTCATGAATAAGTAAATGAGTGGCATGCTGTTGACAAAATGAATATAAGCAGAAATTGGAACTTTGGAACAATAATTATATCACTGATGTTCACAAATACTTATTAATTTATTGACGAATATTTCCCATCTATTCCTGTGTCAGGACCTATGTTTAACTTCAAAGGGAACATGCAATCATCTATATAAATCCTTGTTCTTGTCTTTTAGAAGCTCAGTCTATTGAGGAAACATATGAACACAATGCATATTAAAGTGCAATGTGATGAAGACTATAATAACAATTGCAATGCATTGAAATTTTGAACTGAGGGCTATAGGAGCATATAATAAAGTACTTCTAACTTAAGCAAGGTAAAACAAGAAAACAATTCCACTAAAGTGCTACGGATACTAGAGTTCAGAGTCTGACATGCAAATGTAGAGGGTTAAAGAGTAACCATGAGGTGGGAGACATCAGAAGTATGTACCATCCTCCCAAGAAGTTTTTCATTGAAAGTAAGGAATGAGCTAAGGTGTAAATTGAGCAGGAGACAGTATCAAAGAAGTGATTTTGAGTATGTCTCTAGCTGAAGGGATGGAGCAGAGGAGAAAGGGAGATCGAAGATTAAGAAAGGGAATCTTTAAAGGGGCTAAATCTCAAAAGATGCAAAAGAGGAGGGGAAAGTTCATTCTGTAAGATGGCAGGGAAGAAGGTAGCAATGAAAATATTTGACGATAAGTCTTAAGGTGGAGAGAGAGAAGCTTAGCAAGCATTACCTGAACAATTTATATTTTCCCTACAGAGTATGAGCTAGAACATCTGCTGATATCAGCTGTTGAGGGAAAAGCTGAGGGAGAGGGAAGGAGGAGAATTTTATTGGTTGATAATTGGTGTGCAATGTTGCTGCCCTAAGCTGCATCTTCACTGATTTGTGAAGTGAAAAATGTGTCCTTGTATCTCTCTTGAAATCTATGCAGAAACTATTTGTGGCACACTCTCTACATGAGGAACAGAACACAAGGTTACAAAAGTACCATAACACTAATGGAATAGTCATTTCTGCATTTGCAAAACAATTTTTGAAAACATAAGCTAATTAATTAGCTCAATGATTGCTTTATCCCTGTAGGTATATGTGTACAAGGACCAGTGTTTTTTTTAATCTCCTTTGAGGCATTCAAAGACACAAGAGATTCTGTCTCAGTAGGAATGTTGTGGTAGATTACATTTGCTGTAAATAAGTGACATTTTTAGAAAGCAATGAGTTCCACTGAATTTATCTTGACGAGCAAAAAAAAAAAAAAAAAAAAAGCAAAGCTAAATAAGTGATTCCCAAAATCAGACTGAAAATTCATAAGAAGTCTAAATAGTAGCTGCTCCTCATTTGGGTGTTTTGAAGGCATTAAAGGCGAATAGCTCCAACTTCATGGAAAATATTAGGCTGGAACAAAAAGAAAAGATGTGCTGCCCATCTCAAGACGAAACTATTGCACTGCTTGACATTTATACCAAGAGCAGCAACTTCCCTCTCGAGTTCCATAATGAAAATCATTCCTCCATTAGCAGGTTGAGCAATATCAATTTGCCCAAAGTGGGAAATCAAGCAAAAACTGCCTTCCTCTCAGAACAATCAATGGCAAGGTGAAAGAAATAGGTAATTGTATCTAGTCTCCCAACAGAACATTTTTGCCTGATTAAATGACCTTTCCTATGAAGTAGAGCCTCTAAGTGGTAGTGAGAGACAACTCCTTACAGTAAGTTTAAACACAGAATCACCAACCTTTTCCAGAGGAGCTTCCTTTTCTTCATCACTAACTCTTATGACTGACTTGGTGGAAAGGGCAGCAAAGTCAGGATGTTGACAGTATTTACATCTCAACTCCAACACTTAGAATGTTGTAAATGGGAAAGACAGTCACTCTCTTTAAATTCAAGTTAGTAACAATCATAATCCAACCTATAAGTTTTTTTGTGAGAACTAAATTGGGAAATAAGTAGGGAATAAGTTTGAAGTACATAGCACCATGTAGACACACAATTCACATGTGTTCACATTAAGTGTTCAATAATTGCTAGTCTTTATTGTTGCTGCTATGATTATAATTGCTGTGGTTGTAATGGTTTTCGAGATGATCAAGTAAAGGACTGAGTAAAGATAAATTATTGTAAGTGAGTAATAGGTGATGATAGTGGCTGGGAACCTCAACTCCTACCACAAGGGCAACCCAGTAAATGTCTGTGGGACATGTAAAGCCAACTGATTTACAGATTAATGAGGAAAGTCTTTCACACGATGAACCTGAGCTAATCAATTAGCCTTATTCTTTCTTTGCAGATAGGTCATTCATCGTAGAACTATAGATCTATCAGAAAGGAACTGATAAAATCAAAACCACTCATATGATTCCAGAATCCCCTCGATAACCTCAGCAAAATGGTTGCCCAGTCTCTACTTGGATGCCTTGAGTGTTGGAGAACTCATTACTTTGAAGGTAGTTTTTGACAGCTCTCACTGAAAGTTCTTCCTTATGTTAAGTACCCAGCTTCCACTCACTAGACTTAGTTTCTCTTCTTAAGGATATATGGGCCACATTTTATCCCACTTCCATAGGACAGTCCTTCATGTATGAAGACAACTCTCAAACCTTGGGCACAGGCATCTTCACTTTTCAGGTTAAATGACCCTGGTTCTATCAGTTAAGCCTTCTTACATTAGGAACTTGAATGCCTTAGTTGTTGTGTGTGTGTGTGTGTGGTTTTGTTTTGTTTGTTTGTTTGTTTGTTTGGAGCTCAGCTCTAAAGATGTTCTAATCTGTCAATTAGTTATCATGTTAAAGGCTCATGCCTGTAATCCCAGCACTTTGGGAGGCTGAGGTGGGTGGAACGCTTGAAGGAGTTTGAGACGAGCCAGGCCAACACGGCAAAACCTCTTCTCTTTTAAACATACAAAAATTAGCTGGGTGTGGTGCCACATGCCTGTAATCACAGCTACTTCGGAGACTGAGGCATGAGAATCACTTGAACCCAGGAGGTGGAGGTTGCAGTGAGCCGAGATAGCACCACTGCAGTCCAGCCTGGGTGATAGAACAAGACACTGTCTCAAAAGAAAAAAAAAGCTTATTTTCCCTTTCCAGTAATTATACTAGCACATAGTGACCACAATGGTAATAATAATTATAAATAAAATTTTCTGAACATTTTCTACATGTCAGCTATTTGACATGCATGATCTCAATACAACAACCCTATCAAGTAGGGTTGTTCCCATTTAATAAGTAACAGAAGGTTCGGTATGTTACCCAGCATTATACAGCTACTGCAAGTAGAGTTAGGCTTTGCAGCCAGACACTCTAACTCCAGAGCCTGCTTTCTTAACCAATAAATTACACTGCAGAACTGTTACCTCCTTTGTTGTGTAGGTCAGACCTCTATTAATTCAACCTCAGATAACACAGATGCACAATTTCTATCATTTTTCGTCCCCACCATCCACAAAGTTAACAAGCCATGTTCTCTTATATCTCTTCAAGTCCTTAATATAAATGTAAGACAGAACTTTGTGCCATCTTACAAAAACTTTCATATACACCAAAAAATTCCACTTAATCAGGGCCCGTTGGTATTTTAATAGCTTGATAGCTCTTGCATCCAAACCCTATTGCTCCATCTTATTAATGAGAATATCACAAAATGTGTCTTCAAAAACTTTGCTGCTATTTAACTAGATGAGGTCCATAGTACTTTTATGAATCATCAGTAATACTACTAAATGAATATATGAATTTGGTTGATAAGATAAAGCTTTTTCTTAGTGCTCTTAATTAGTGATGGCAGTTATATTGATCACTCTTTTCTCTGCTGTGGGCTCATATATTCTGTTAATATTGCACTCCAAAATCCTACCCAGATTTCAGTTCAACTCATAAGTTCATTGTTTGCATTATCCACATTTTTCAATTGTCTAGTCTTTAGGAACCTTCTCTATTCACTAGCATTCCTCAAAAACCACCAAGTATGTTTCAAAAATTGTATTTACAAATTCTCTCTGTATCCTGGGATAGCATTCATCTGAGGCAGGAAATTTGAGTTAATACAGAGCAAATTATCTCATTTCTAAGATGCTCCAGTATTACATTTCCTACTTTTGTCTGTCTTTCCTTGTCCAAGGACCTATCTTTTTGTCAGCAAAAAACAGGAGTAAAATAGGAACATGAGGAATTCTGCTACATCACCTAGGGCTTCCTGCTGCAAATGATAGAAAACAGAGCCGCAACTGGTTTAGGCAACAGAGGTACTTTATTCAATCACGAGTGGAAATTAAGCGGTAGTCTAATTTGAAAAATGTTTAAACCAGGGCCTTCAAAAATGTCACTAAGGCCTAGTTTCTTCCATGTTTTGGCTCTGATTTTCTCCATCCTGGCTTTGTGTTTGTTCTCTGTGGTGGCAAGATAGTGGCTAGAAGCTTAGTTTAACACCACTCCAAGTTCTAGCCCAAAACAGGAGAGAGCTGTTTCCCTACAACATATAGACAAAAGTCCTGAGCCTGTGTGTTATGGATCCAAATTGGTTTAGGAGCTCACCTATGAAGAAAACAACCATAATCAAGTGAATAGGAGTCCCTAATTGATTTAGGGATCACATGCTCACTAACGGAGCTGGGAGTGGAGCAGGTGCCACTGAATCATTGGATTGAGTATGAAGGGAATAAAAATCAAGAAACACACATCAGATGAAGGCATAATGAATACCCAGTTGCCAAATACATATATTTTAATCTACTTCTCCATCAACAACCCATCAACAAATGCAGCAAATCCTTCTTTAGTAATTTTATTGTGGCACTAACTGAAGAACTACTCTCTGTCATAGCACTGAAACACCAAAGATCTTTGAGACCTCCATGCTCCTCATTCTTCCTTAGGCCCATACGACTTTTTTACAGCCACCCTTGGCTAAATGCTCGCACCTGGTTCCTACTGAAATAAGCTTCAAATGTATCCCTGTCCCCAGTAGCTCAGGGTTTTGCTCCTTCCTCTGTGCCTCTGTATGTTATGAGTCCAAATTGCATTAGAAGCCCACCTATAAAGAAAACAGCCATGGCCAGGGGAATGGGAATTGACTCACATTGCCAATCTCTCTCTTTCTCTCTTTCCTGCCCACAGAAATTCCTTGTAATCCAGAAAGTAATCTCTTTTCCAGAAGATTCAATCTCTCTTCTTTACAAAAATTTCATTCTGAAATTAAGTCACCCGACATTGCCAATATTTGACTTTTTTTTTTTTTTAATCCTCACACACAAAAAAAAGGCAGTTTTGTTTTCTGAGATAGAGTCTTGCTCTGTTGCCCAGACTGGAGTGCAGTGGCACCATCTTGGCTCACTGCAGCCTCAACCTCCCAGGCCCAAGTGATCCTCCCACCTCCCTCCAAAATACCTGGGACCACAGGCATGTGCCACCATGTCCAGCTAATTTTCTTAATGTTTTTTGTAGACACACAGTCTCCTTAAGTTTACCAGGCTGGTCTCCAACTCCTGGACTCAAGCAATCCCCCCACCTCAGCCTCCTAAAGTGCTAAAGTTATGGGCGTGAAATACCATGCCCAGCCAAAAATGGCCATTTTTTTTATGGTCAACCCATAAAAAAGCTCTATAATTTACTAGAGCTGCCATAACAAAATACCACAGACTGGGTGACTTAAACTACCAGAACTTATTTTCTCACACTCCAGGAGGCTGGAAGTCCAAGTTCAAGGTGTCAGCAAGGTTGGTTTCTTTTGAAGCCTCTGTCCTTAGCTTGTAGATGGCTATCTTCTCCCTCTGTCTTCACATGGTCTTTCCTCTGTATATCCATGTCATTATCACTTCTTGTAAGGACACCAATCATATAGGTTGAGGGCCTATCCATATGACCTCATTTTATTTCAGTTACTTCTTAAAAGGCCCTATCTTCAAAAATAGTCACAAACTAAAGGTTAGAACTTCAACATATGAATTTGCAGAGGACATCACTGAGCCTATGACAAGCCAATAGACAGCTCCTGAGATGCAGTAATTGCTTTTTCTTTTCTTCTTCTGCCACGTTCCTCCATTTCCTCTGATTTGCAACTTCATTTCTTTCCACCCTGCTCAACTCTTATTTCTCTGGTCAGCTTTTTGTATTGATTCTCCCATTCTGTCAAAACGCTCTTATCTCCAAACCCACAGAGTGCTTTTCTGTACATCTTCCTTAATGGAATAAAACTTACCTTGCTACCCAAAATCTAATGAGCAATAATTTGTGTTTCTATGCGACATTTACAAGAAGGTCTCTACAGTAGTGTGCATTTGGATTAGCAGGGATTACTATCCTCATTTTACAGATCAAGACAAGGATATCCAGAGAAGTTGTATAATTTTCTAATTAACATTAGAACTGGACCTGGTAGCAGGCCTTTTTAATTAAACTACATTGGACTCCTAACTTCTGCACGTTTTTAATTGCAGAAATGGTGAAGAGCAGTAAGTGGTTCTTTGGCCTGAACTAACTGATTTTGTTTCAATTAATAACATAAATAACAACTTCATTAACATTTGTATAGTATTTTGTATTTTATAAAACACTTCCATTGTCTAATCCCATTTGCTCCCTACGTAAAAATACATGAAATCAGTATTAGTCGCTCCCTTTATAGATGAAGAAACCAAGGCTCAGAGCAGTTGAGTGACTTGCTAAAAGCCATGCAACTGGCAAGGAATAAGTCTAGGCAAGACTCATACCCTGGGCTTGAGCTTTTGAAGCCCACCCTCTTCTCATGTCTCATGTTGATTCTAAAAGCCTCGCTTGGGCTTTACTAGCCCTACGCTGCACAGTAGTCTTCATGATAGAAAAAAAGGAATATTTAGGCCCAATGCTATGACCTGAATTCACCTGCTTACAGACAGAGACATTTATCACCACCTGAGCAATCAGGAAGGATACCAAAACAACAGCTTGGGAAACAAATGAATTAAAGAAAAAGGGAACAGAGAAGGGGAGGAGGAAGGACAATGAGTAAGGAAGCAAAAGGACAACTCAAAAGAAAATCCAGAGAAGAAATTAAGTGATAGCATGAGAGATAGCAACAAGAGACAGCAAGCAAGACAGGGTAAAATAAAATGAGTATTTTTTTAAAGAAAAAAAAGCAACAACAAACACATTATCCCAAAGCCCGCAGGTGCCAGCAATTCAAATAAACGTATAGCAATTAACAGAATTAACACAGCCTTAAATAGCTTGGCTCACCAGATGTGGACGCCTATCAGGGTTCTATAAAATGTAAAGTTATTACAGATTAAGCCATTAATCATCTGTTCAGAGACTATCTCTGGCTGCAAAACTCCATTCGGTTTTAAATGGCTAATAATCACAAAGGGATGTGGAATGTAATGTGCACAATGATGTTCTATCCAATCCTTTTTCCTTTAAATATGTGTTCTATTCTCCCAATTCTCCTGCTCTTCCTTCCTCCCCATTAGAGATGCCATGAGAATAGAGAGATGAGAGAGTCCAGTCTGTCCCAGAGGTCTCAGTGGCACTTACGCTTCTCCACATGGGCAAATGGAGGAGTGTCAGATTGAGGAGAAAGGAGGATGGTGTGGAAAGAACCAAATCAAACTACACAGAAGGTCCAACACGTGGGAGGATACTGTGATGGGCTTGAATAGCCTAATGGGGACCCTACTCATGTAACTCAGTCTTGGTTTGGCCTTCCTGTATTTCATTTGTCATTGAACAGCTCAGTAATGCCAAGGACAGAGGAAAAGAGAAATGCATGTCCTCTCAGGCAGGGTCTTTGGAAACTGAAATTGGAGTCAGAAGGTAGCAGTTTTCTGTAGAAATTTTAAAATTCAGAGAGGCAGGCTCCAATCCAATGCTGAAGCTCAAGGACCACCTTTTCTTTTCTTTTTCTTTTTTTTTTTTTTGAGATGGAGTCTTGCTCTGTCACCCAGGCTGGAGGGCAGTGGCGCGATCTCAGCTCGCTGCAAGCTGCACTTCCTGGGTTCACGCTATTCTCCCGCCTCAGCCTCCCTAGTAGCTGGGACTACAGGCACCCGCCACCATGCCCAGCTAATTTTGTTTTTGTGTTTTTAGTAGAGATGGGGTTTCACCATGTCAGCCAGGATGGTATCAATCTCCTGACCTCGTGATCTGCCTGCCTCAGCCTCCCAAAGTGCTGGGATTACAGGCATGAGCCACCGCGCCCAGCCGAGGGACCACCTTTTCTATCCCTGATCTTCAACTTCCCTAGGACAAAAACATACATCAGCGGAAAGTGGTAGATGAATTAACATTACTCCTCAAAGAATGAAGGCCTGATGGGTAAGATGCCAATCTGACTATGTTCTGCTGCTTAAGGTCCTTCAATGGCTCCCCCATTACCTAGAGAACAAAGTTCAAGGGTATAGCATGAAATGAAGACCTCTATGACATGGTCCCTACCTCACCACAGCTACCAGTCCAAAGCTCCCAGTCTTATAATTTGGGCCTTGAAATTAGCAAGCTGTTTGTATGTTCCTCACCCAGACACCAGGACATGCTCTACCTCCATGCCTTTCTCACCCTGCCCCTCATCCTGGAGCACCTCTTTCCCCATGCTTCCACGCTCCCCTCTACTTGGCATCAAGCACCTCACCTTGGGATGCTCCCTGAACCCCAGGATGTATTAGGTCCTTCTCCTCAGCAGCCACATTGTAACTAAGAATGTCTCATGTTGTGCATTAACCGCTATTTATTGCAATTATGTGTGTGTCTGCCTCTCCCCACTAATGTGAGTTCTTCTAAAGCAGGAACCATGTTTGACTCATATTTCTATTTTAGCACAGCCCTTGGCATATTATAGGTTTGGGGGATATACTGTTTGCTATGCACTGAATGTTTGTGTTCTCCAAAGTTCATATGTTGAAATCCTAACCCACAATGTGACAGTTTTAGGAGGTGGGGCCTCCAGGAGGTGGTCATGAAGGTCATGAAGGTCCCTCATGAGTGGGATTGGTGCCCTTATAAAAGGGACCCTAAAGAACTCTTATCCTCTTTTTTTCCGTGTGAGAACACAATAAGAAAACAGCAGTTTGCAAACTAGAAGAGGGCCCTCACCAGAACCTGATCAGGCTGGCATTCTGTTCTTGGACTTCCAGCCTCTAGAACAGTGAGAAATAAATTTCTGTTGTTTATAAGCCACTCAGCCTATGATACTTTTTAATAGCAGTCTGGACTTATACATTGTTCATCTAAACTCCACCAGATTTCAGAGCTCCATTCATTTATTTATTTATTCCAGACATACTTATTGAGTGCAATTTTTAATGTCAAGGTCCATTCTAGGTGCTGGGGAAACATTTATAAGCAAATAAGACCTCTGTTCTCATGGAATTCACATTTTAATAAAGGAAAACATAGTGTCAAATAAATGGCCAAAGGCAAAAAACAAAGTAATCATTGAGGGCAGGCAGGATGAGTTATCCCTATTTTTGCATTACGAGAGAATTTATGTAGGGCAAACCTCAGAATAATGGGGTTTTTTTTCCTGACAATGACTTGCTCATATGAGAAATATAGAGATTCCATGTGCTAATGGATATTCACTTACACTTATATTTCTATTTATAAACTATTTTATACAATGCAATATATAATCCTTAACAATTATTATAAGCAAAAACATTGTATTTTGTAATGCTGTATGGTTTCACTTTTATGTACATCATTTCATTTTTTTTCTTAAGAATGCAAAAGAAGTTTTATTATCTCCTTGTTATGGGTTAGAAAACTGAGACTGGAGTAAGATCAGTGACCTTATTATATAGCCAGTGATAAAGCTAACATTCCTAAGCAGATTTTCTGATTTGAAGCCCAGTATTCTTTTCATTATACTTTGATGCCTCCCTCACAGCCTTTTCTATCCCATTTTTCATAGAGGAACTTCCAATCATTCCTCTCAGCCTTGCTGAGGCTTTCAATATAATCTTTTTCTCATATCTGATAGCTCAGGAGGAGGGAGAGAAGATTCTTGAAAGATTCACCCACTGCCATGTCAAGATGTTCTTTAATCATCCCAGGTAAGTCAAGTGGTCAATAGTACCTAAGAGCATTCATTTAGGAAAGGTATTTATTAATGTACAATCATGTGATTTCACTCAGCAAATATTGACTGAGAGCCACCAAGTGCCAAGAACCATTCTAGGAGCTGGGGACACAATAAGAACAAACATGAGACAGACACACTAAAACATGAAAAGGAACAAGATGCTGACTTCGTGATATTTAAGTGGACACAAATCTTATATTGATAACCAACGTGTGCAGAGAACTATCATAGTTTGATGACAATGTGGATGCTTTGTTGTGGCTTTCACATGGGTATGAGGTTAGGAAGTACGCACATGAGTAATATCCAGTCCCTTTGGCACAATCATGGAGCCAGAACTTAGTTTTTAGGTGTGAAGTAATTACAGTCCCAACAACAAAACCTGTTTTGTGCCACACACAAAGCAATATTGATGATCTGGAGCAGAAATTGCATAGGCCCTTCGCCATGTCCCTAATTTGAAGAAAATTACACATAAAATCACTTAGTTTCATTTAGGACAACTTAAAGCCACAAATGGCGAGAGAAGATTTTTTTAAGGCAGCAAGAGGAAAACGAAGGGGAAGAAGGGAGTGTGAAATAATTACAGACTGTTCTATGGTTTAAGTGGGTGAGTGGGGTTTATCAGGTAGTTGAATCTTAACATATCTGGAAGCCTTTGATGTTAACTGATTTATCAAAAACAAATACCAAGAACAAGAGAAGTATCTCCATAGACCTGCCCACAGAAAAGTGAAGTGTAATTATTAAACGCAAAGAAATAACATATTAGCACTACGTTAGACTCAAAGTGATCTGTTCAAGGTACTCAGACAAATAACAAGCCTTCCGAGTGCCTTAGAAAGACTATCATGCTGTACAGGGAAAACAGATGGGGCAGGAGTTTATCAAGTTCTAGCTTTGCCTATCATTTCCGTTAGTGTTTCGAACTTTCCTTTTTCTAACTTGGTCTGAATTTAAATGCATATTTGTGCTGCTAGCTAAGATAAGGATATATTGTTATCACTGATTATAGTTATTTCTATTATCGACACTGTTTTTCAGAACTGCCTTTAACTTTTAAGCTATTCAGTAATACTTCTGACAGACTTTTGAAGCTTTCTGTTCTCTGGACAGCAAATATGTGTGTGTGTGTGTGTGTGTGTGTGTGTGTGTGTGTGTGTGGTGTCTGTCTGTCTGTGTTTGTGTGTGTCTGCGTATGTGTGTGTGTGTGTGTATTTTATTTTCTTTAGTTTCCACATGGATAAAGTCATCAGAGACATCTTTGTGTTTTTATGAGACTTGTTTCAAAATGTTCCTTCCTGATTTAATAGATAGAAGATTCGTGGTTGGGAAATTGTTCCTTTGTCTCTAAGTATATAATAGAGACGTAGCTCAATACAATTGTGTATAGGAGAAAATTAATCCTAAAGGCCAGAGCTAAATCCTGTCCTGGAGAAACTTCATGCTCAGGACCGTTGCACTACAAAACTGAATGAGCACTCCACAGCAACCAATGCCTCATTCATTCCTGAGCCATGTCCTTGGTAACAAGAATGTTGCAGTCTTTTTCTGATGAGAATGCAGTTCCAATGTAGTGTGATTTAACAATGTTTAAGAGTCTTTCAGGGTTCATTAGACAGTGCATAGTCTATACCTTTATTCTATCCAAATAGGAGTAAATCCCAGGGAGGAAGGGCTCTATGCCTACCATAATTCCATCAGAAATGACGATGAAATCTCTGAAGCCAGCAGAAGCCTAGGTAACATCCTGCAGAGAGATAATAGCACTCTTTGGGTGCTCCTCTTATTTCATTCTACAGGCTGAGAACAATACAAAGCTATGATTGGATTTTCCCTCCTTTATTGTCTCTCTTTTCTACCCCTTCCTCTCAATTTGCACATGATTTTCTACAACAAGGCCTGCCTCGAATGTCACTCTTTCTCTAAAACTGACTTCCACCTAAAATTTATGTTTCCTCTACTCAATTACAGCATTTAGTCTATGGTACTGAACACTTGCTCTCCTATGCTATACTTATTCACTCACTGATCTCATCTCCCTTCCTACAAGACAAAGCCTTGGAGCATGCAGATCATGGCTTAAAAAGAGCCACCAAGTTTAGTTACAGCACAAAAAAAGGTACCCAATGATTATTAGATAAATGGACAAACAAATTCTTATTATGCATCTACTATGTGCCATGCCTAACAGACACAATTTCTGCCTGGACAAGGCTCACAGGGCAGTGGCATGAATGAACACATGGACAGTGCCATCTCATATACAAATGATGCTCAATAAATTTCAAATAACCGTAATAAGAATAAAACATATGCCCTGAGAGGAGACTCATAAGATGTCACAAGGGATTGTTATCTACAAGAAGGAACACTGTTTGCTTCTCAAGAAATGTCCCGAGGGAGATGGTATAGATAACTTACGCAATCGAGCTTAGCTTAAACAAAATGTGCAGTGCACTACTTTGATGCCACAGTGTTCTGAAAGAGCTCTACCAAATTAAATCTGATTCTTTTTGCCTCAACAATTGACCTTAGAGGTTGCACTTACACTTGGCTGAAGCTCTTTTTGCTCTCAGACAGAGGTCTCAACACATCAGCTACAATGGTAATAAATGAGTAATGGCAAAGTCCCACTGTTTTTTCACAGCTACTAGCTCTCAGAGAAGAAGAAGAAGAAAAGGAAAAACCAGTCTTCTGAGCCTTAATGTTACATTATAAGAATTTTCTTTCATCTCAAATAATGAGACCCTTGGGAACACCAGGCTTAGTGAAGGTAAAATAATACATATGTTATATTTTAGACAGGGCACACAACAACAAATTGAGCTACTTTTAGCTAGAGCTTTCCTATTTGCCAGGTCAAACTCACAAAAATCAAACTTTACACTCATCTAGTTCCTTCTGATTTCAATGGCCTTTCACCTGTGTGATTGCATTTAATTTATAAGCACAGCCATCTGTGGGATAAGAGCCACAATTTGTTAGTTGAGGAAAGAGAACCACAGGGTATTTGATATGGTTGGCTGTGTCCCCACCCAAATTTCATCTTGAATTGTAGCTCCCACAATTTCCACCTGTTGTGGGAGGGAGCCAGTGGGAGGAAGCCAGTGGGAGATAATTGAATCATGGCGTCGGGTCTTTCCCATGCTGTTCTCATGATAGTGAATAAGTCTCATAAGATCTGATGGCTTCATAAAGAGGAGTTCCTCTGCACAAGTTTTTCTTCCCTGCCACCATGCAAGATGTGACTTGCTCCTCCTTGCTTTCTGCCATGATTGTGAGGTCTCCCCAGATATGTGGAACTGGGAATCAGTTAAATCTCTTTTCTTAATAAATTACCCAGTCTTGGGTATGTCTTTATCAGCAGCGTGAAAACGGACTAACACAGTACTAAATTGACAAACCCAAGGTCATGCAACCAGCTTAAGCGGGAATGAAAATGTAGGATACCTACTTTCAAGTCCAAGGTCGTTTGTGCTGCAATCTATCACTTCATAGATTTGTGGACAGATCCAGTCATTGATTTAGACATGTCATTTGTTTATAAATGAAACAATCACATGGTGCATTAAATAGAGTTGGGTGAACTTTACCTCTTTAAGGCAGCCCATGAAGTTGTTGCTGACAGGGGAGCCAGGCAAGTCAGCAGTACTTGGGCTTCCTCCCACGTAGAAGAAGTCGTCCGAGCCCAGCATGGTATAGTCCTCTTGAGTGTAGCCCGTCGTAGTAAGAATGCCATCCACAGAGATTGTCACCTGGTGGAGGGACATAGGGACAAAAAAAAATCCCAACAATGACCTTACAATCCTAACATAAGCCAGTGGCTTCCCCTACTTGTGGCATCACTTTCATTAAGATTTTCATGAGGTATACTTTCTAATTTGATTTGATTTTGGTATGTGCAGCCAAGTTCCATTTTCTGGTCTGCCTCCCTGGGTCTCAAGCCTTCAGTATTTCCCTGCAGACTCATGGAAGACTTTGTTAGAATTTCCAAGCCGGGCACCTTGTTCTACCCATTGCAATCTTTACACAGTCAGGCTAGAAAATGGAACCATCCTCAGACGATATCACTTGTCTCAGTTCATTGCTAAAATGATTGCTTATTTGTTACATGATTGTTATTCATGGTGGTAGTGAAAAACAGCAAAGAAGACATTTGATGATGAAGTTTGTTAGGGGTTGGTCTTTGGTTGTTGATGGTTTTATTTTTCCTTTTTTCTTTTCTTTTCTTTTTTCTTTTCTTTTATCTTTATTGTTATTAATATATTTATTTTGGCTCACATCACGCTGACAAACATGCATTCAGGGAGGGAAGGAGAAGGGTCTTGATTCTGATATGGTCATGGATGATACATGCCATGGACTGCCCCAGGACACCAACCCCTACCCTCCCTTGGCTCCCATCACCACCTCCAAGGGAAGAAATGACCCAAACCAAAAACGCAACTCTAACAACAACAACAAAAGGAATGATGAGGAATAATAACCAAAACAATAAAAATAATAATGCCCACAGAAAAGAAATAGCACCCTTTTACCCAACATCCATGAAAGGAGCAGAGGGCAGAGAGGAACGATGGGGCCTCAAAGCATGCACACACCATACACCGATACACCCGTGCAGAAATCATCTGGAACCAAGAGAGAAGGCGGAAGAAAAACAAAACTGGGAAAGGGTGGGGAGAAATTAGGGAAAGAATAAAAATCCACTTCACACTTACATGCATTGAACAAACTGAAGAACAAGATGGAAGTGAAAAAAAAAGCATTCAAAACTAAAAGGTAGTCTTTTCTCTGCCTGCCACCTCCCTTACTAAATAAAAGAAAAGAAAAGAAAAGAAAAAGTCCAAACCCAACCCCAAAATATATGAAAGATGAAAGGAGAATGAAGAGTGGGGAAAAATAAAAGAGAAGAAAGTGAAATTGGGTTGATGGTTGGTAAGTTGTTAGTAATGAGGAGGAAAATGAGGAAACAAATTCTGATGTAGGTAGGAAAATTCACAAGACAGGAACATGCCATGCAGAGTCTGTATGGAGAACAAAACTCGTGGATATCCTTTTGGCCACGGTAGGGGAGTAAGGTAAAAGAAGGGTAAGAAAGAGTCTAGGAAGTTGAGTACTTTCCTCCCCAGATCACCTGTGGCAGCCGTGGCCACATAAAAGGGAAAGAGAAAAGGGACTAAGGAGTGGGAAAGGAGGAAAAAAAGAAAAGAGGAAGAGTAAGAGGGAGAGGAAGGCACAGAAAGCAGAAAGTTCTCACTATAAATCTCTGTTGTCTCTCGTATGTAACTTGGAAGTTGTAAAATAAGAAAACAAAACAAAACAAATTTAGCCAAATGGAGATACTTTAAAAAAAAAAAAAAAAGAAAAAAAGAAAAGCATTTTTTGGGGGGGGAAAAACTGAAAACTAGAGAAAAGAAAACCTTCCCCACAAAATTCAACCAAATATCATTTTTAGGACAAGTGCATCCCCTTCCATTTTTTTTTTTTTTTTAAGGAAAAGAAAGGCTTGTATTTAATTGAACAAAAATCTTAAAAGAAGAAATGAGTCTAAAGAGGATAAAAGGGGGGGTTGGAGAGGAAAACGGGGGCAACACACGGCAAACCCAAAAAAAGAGACAATAAGAATGATATCTACCAGACAATGTAGTTTGTTTACCATAGCGTGTCCGATGCCTGAGTGCTTTGCGGAGAAGGGGGAAGAAAGGAAATTAAAAATTGTGAACAGAACGATTGTTAATTAAAAAAACTAAAAACAAAGATGAGTCGTTAGGGTGTTAGTACATTAGTCGGTTAGTAAAATGACACATTGCATGAATGATCTTGTGTTAGTTTCTCAAAAAAAAGGCACCCGACACAGAAAAAGAGAGTGGGGGGAAGACAATGAGACCAGGACTCTATGGAAAACCATGCCACCTGGGGCACAGCCAGAAAAGGAGCTGCAGTCTACATGCCATTGCAGCTCCCTGCTTCTTCCAAACCTCTCTCAGACCAGACCTCACCCGCTACAATTAGCACCATACTTACTTCCCAAGGACTCTTCTGAATGGACACCACCCACTCCCTTCCCACCCTCTAACACAAACCCATTCCACCTCTTGCGAAAGGAAAGACCCCCAACAGGTACCATTCCACATGTAGATAAATAGATACAAAGAACTGAAATACAAATATTTTGGGGTTTATTTTTTTCACATCTGACTATGACTACAAGGTAGATAAATGATCATGACTTCCTCCCAAAAAGGAAAAAACTTAAAACATTTACAGATCAAACCTAGCACAGAAAGTCTGCCTTATGTAGTGTACTCTAGGTTTCCATGGATAATTAAACATCTACAACCTACTTGATTTTTGTGGATATGTGCAACCAGAGAGGAACATTTTTCTTTCAGTTTAGAATTAATAGAATGCATCAAAAAAGTTAGAATCTTCTTTATTACTCAATGAGGTCATCAATTTGTTTACTTTGCCAGAATGTTTTGGAATCTCTTTCCCCCAATTCCTCTTGAACAATGCTTTTCAAGCTTTTATGTAATTTATTGTATGGATAGGAGGGAAGACTGGCAGGTTAAACATGATTAGAAAAGCCCTCTGGAAGACTGGAAGACTGGTAACCTCAGTTTTGTGTTTGTGGTTTAACAAAAGTTAACACGTAGAGGTAAAGCCATGAAAGTTATAGCCATGACCTTGGAGTTAGGCAAGGTCAAGGACCAATTACCACCCACTACCACATACAAACACACGAATTCCTCACTACCTTGGTCCCTAATCCCAGTTATAGTTTGCAACAGATACAGGTAGTCCACATTCCTTCCTTTAATTGTAAGCCATAATAAAATACCTGGCCTTGGTCCTGACCTGGCTTAAAGGCAAAACCATGAATAGATGATCATGAAGGAAGAAATGAGGAGAGTTCTGCTCCATTTGGTAGTAAGTACTGCAGCAAACCCCAGGTAAACTTTACTCAGATGAATTTTTGCCATAAAAGCCATTCAATCTTACCAAAAATATGAATGAATAAGGCTGCTATAAGTTTGTTGTCAAATATTTATGGAGCTATTCATAGTTTAATTGAAATAGACAAGAATGTCCCACCATTCAAATGTATCCTAGGGAACTCAAACAGATGTTATAAATATTATTTTAATGGGCAAAATAATAATCTTACATTATTCACATTAAAATAATTGAATTTGCAAAATCAACTTTGCTTTTCAGAGATTTTCCTCTTTCAATAAATTGCATTTGGTTGCAAAATTTAGTCAGAATTTCAATGAGGTTCAATTTTAGGTTCACTTTCTCACAGAAGATTAATACTCCCTCTGCCAAGAAATACCCCCAATACTGTAGGGCCTCTGTACCCCTGTCTAGCACAGAGAATTGCACTTAGCTGCATCCTTGGCACCAGACAGATGCAGTCACCTTTGAAACAGAATGCTCAGCCTGTAGATCATGTGCACGTCACAGTACGTCTATACCCAGACCACGGATGAGCTCATAATCCTTCTGGAACATAAGGTGCTTTGCATATTTAGCCACCACACATGGCTGCGGAAGATTGTAATCACCATTTTGCAAATGGAGACTGTGGTGGAGAAAGGTCAAATGGCTTGCCCAAGGGCACAGAGCAGAGTTGGGCCTTAGAGCACGAGGGGCAGGGGCGGGAAAAACATCCAGGGTGGTTTTCCTCTAGCCGCTCTGATTAGAACAGCACAAACAATATTTGAATTACAGTTTGGTTTATCTTCTCTCCATTTAAAGGACTTAAGTGGGCCTGATACTATTTTAGAAAAGCGTTTTTAGTAGAAACAAAAGTGAGCCTTTCACACCAGAATTGGAATCATTCCAGAATGGCAAGGAAGGGCGGTGGGAGAGAGTTAGAGAAACAAATTGGTGAGAACCATGACCTGATTGTGCTCTGAAGTACATGAAAAGTCTCTCCTCCACTGATTAATGCCTAAAGGGTGTTATTTTGTACCTGCCAATCAAAACTAGCAAAAGGTTGTATTTCACTTTCAGATCTAGTCTTTGCAGCTCACATGTAACAAGCCCTTATGTATCAGCAAATGGATATTTGATTTGGGTTCTCTTGACAGTTGAGACGTTCTCTCCTGGGTAAGTATGGATGGGGAATGATGAAAGAAGATATTAGCAATAGAGTTCTTTGGCCTTAGAGGAAAAACACAGAACAATATTCAAAAATATCAGATTCATGAATGTTGAGATGATTGGGGACTCTAAGTCTTATGTCATTTGGCATTTTTACCTGAGATAACTGTAAACAGTTATCTGTTTACAACAGGATGGCTTCCTTGACATACCTAAGTGTGGAAATGTGTTTCAAATGTGTGCCAGCCTATACCATTTGTTTAGCATTAGTAAGGAGTTACACTTTTATCAAACAGAAAACATAGGCAAACACCTATCATTTCTTATGCTTTCACATTGACATTAGAAGGCATTAGATCAATCATATGGCAGAAGGAAATTTGGTAAGCACTTTTTGATAAGCACTTCAGAAAGTATAGTGTTTTCTGGTTAATAAAGCCTGGATACCATCCAACTGGGTTTAATGACAGATTAGCAAATAGGAAAACCAAGTAACAATGGCAAGCTGGAAAAGTCAGCCTCAGCACAGACTTTGATTTTTATAGGAAATGGTTTTCTTTCACTGACGTGGGCTGATGAGGTATTATTATTGTTATCATTATTATTAGTCATGAAATTGAAAACAACTTCACTTGGCTAAGGCTTTCTGAGAATGTTGTCACCTGACGGAGGTGCCTGCTTAGAATCGGCAAGCGATGGGACTTCCCAAGCACGGACAGAACCAGGAAAGGCTGCTCCAAAGTTGACTTTTTTATTTGGGTCCTTCCACTTTCCAGGCCTCCCAGTCAACTGAAGAGTCTCGGAGGGAGAGACAGGGGCAATAGAGTAGGACCGCCGCATCAACGAACAGAGAAACAGAGGAATTCAGAAAGATCCCGGCTAATTAATTCCAAAGCTAGAGATTAACGTAAAAGAAAAAAATAGTTGGGAAAGGCTAGTAAATTAAAAGAGAAAAAGGAAGACTTTTTCTGGAAGGAATTAAAATTATGGCATCGTGGCAATGGCTAACTTAATTAAAAAGAAAAACATATATTCAAAGAATGAGGAAAATCTACGAAACTGCAGAAACAAAATGCCGTCCCTAATTGAATTTAACAATAATACGATAAGATTCAAATGTAATTAAGAAAATGATGAAAGGAAAGCAGAATAAAAGGAATGAAAGTACTTACAACTTTTATTATCTATACAACTGAGTTTTTTTTTTTTTCTTAAATAACAAGCACAGAGGGAGAATTGAAGTATGCGGAGAAACATATTTTAATAATTTTCCATGTGAAATTGCGAAGACTGGGAGAAAGCTAGACTTTAACATCTCTATCCCTGAATCTCCACCCCTCTCCACCTCACACCCGTCACCTGCTTCACAAACTTGCTACCCAGCCACCTAGGATGAGCCTTCCAGGCATTCTCTCCCCTCAGCCATTACCTGCCGGAGGTTGCGTGTCACTTTGACATCATGCCAGGCGTTGTCATTGAATTTTCCATTCACTGGCTCCACAATGGCCTCAAAGGCCCCGGACCCCAGGTTAATGACCAAGGAGACCGCACCATCCTTCAGAGCCAGGTTGACATAGTCAGCCGACTTGCCCGTGTGCAGAATGAGGCCGTTACGCTGCCAGGTCTTAAAGGAGAGGGTGATTTCATCACTGCTGCTCTGGATCGGGTTCTGAGACAGGTCGTAGCACAGATACTCTGAGCCTCGGAAAGTGGCCACATTCTCCTCTCGAGCTACAGGAAAAGAAAAGAGGAAAGCAGTCAACACTTGTCTGGCAAGAGTCAGATCTATGCAAATACCAAAGAGAACACACCACAGGGGTACTGCCCCTGTTCTTGTGCTAATACCAACACAGCACTCCCTTCCATTCTTCCGCAAGTCATATATCGAAACACCCGGGAAACCAGCAACAGGGGTGACTGCAGAGAAACGACGTGTCCACACGAGGGTAGAAGACAAACAAGATGGTGCAAAAGAGCTTGCTGCCTTTCCTTCACATTTTCTCAAAGAAAAACCTAAAGGGACATTTCATGCAAAATGATCAAGTGAGGCTCAAGTTGCTTTTGCTTCAGGAATTGCTTTTAAATGCTTGTAGAAGAGCTGGTTTAGAATGGATAATTAACTGTTCTGACAAAGGACTCTTTAGCTTCAGGTAGCTTTTATTGACCAATAACTAAAAAATCAATTACCCTGAAAGATCTGGCTCTGATTTTCATCCATCAATAACTCAGCTAACTTTGGTTTCTATAGTACAGTCCCAAGCCCCGTGGAACATGGCTGGGTTGTTAAGCAGGGGGTTAGACCTGAGCAGGTGATATAGCAGGTAAGGAGAAGGGAAGAGAATGAATTTGATATGTTTTGATAAGACAGCAATACCACTGTTAAACTCAAGACTCTCTGCTCTAGGGTACCCTGTTTTAGATGACCCTGGTTGGACTATCCTATGGCCACAGAACTAGGGTTCCACAGGGCTAATATGGCATTCTCTTCTTCCCCACAGAACTATCCTTCCCCACGGAACTAGGGTTCCACGGGGCCAAGATCGCATTCTACTGGAGCCCATATTCTCTTTCAAGACAATATCTCATAGACTGGGACCCTGTCATTGCCCAGCCAAAAAACCTTAAGCCTGTTTTTCAGGGCTTGTGCAGGCCTCTTCCCTGGATCCATCTTTCTTTTTCCTTCTTTTTCTTTTCTTTTTGAGTCTTGCTCTGTCACCAGGCTGGATTGCAGTGGTGTGATCTCACCTCACTGCAACATCCGCCTCCCGGGTTCAAGCGATTCTCCTGCCTCAGCCTCCCAAGTAGCTGGGACTACAGGCGTGCAACATCACGCCTGGCTAATTTTTGTATTTTTAGTATAGACAGGGTTTCACCATGTTGACCAGGATGGTCTCGATCTCTGGACCTTGTGATTTGCCCACCTTGGCCTCCCAAAGTGTTGGGATTATTGGCATGAGCCACCATGCCCAGCCCTGGATCCATCTTTCTAAAGGCAAACCATACATCTTGCAAGGTCTGAGGAGCAGCCATGGGGGACTACTTGCAGAAATGTGGATAGGGCTTGTCCATTAGGCTGGGGCAACCACATGCATTCATACCAGACCCTTCATGATATAGGACAAAGCCAAAGGTGGGAAGAGAAGGGAGCAGACCATAGGCTGAGGACTAGGGGTTGGCTGGTTCCCCCTGTGCTGCTATTTCCCAATGCAGAACTCCAAGGAATCCAAAAATTCTAAATTTGAACCTGGCTTTCCAAGTAGTTATAAAGGTATATTTGTCAAGGTAAGAGGATGAAATATATTTTCTTTAATTATTTGTTTTTTCAATTTATAATTTTGACACACAGTGTTATGAAATTCCATTTGTCCTCTTGCCAGATAGCCTTACTTAGAATGGTCTAACTCATACCAGAGTTGGTCAAAAGCTATCAAACGCACCTCATTACCAAAAGAAAATGGCAACAATAGTTGAGATATACAGTTTCCCTCTAAAGATTGGAGGCTACAAAATAAGGTTGAAAGAATTCTATTTTCCCTGCCGGAACTACAATCCAGGCTTATTAACCAAAGCCAAGTCCACTTCAGCTCAGATCTGTATCAACCATCACAGCCCCAGGTAAACTTCTTAGGCAAAATAAATATTTTCTCATCATAAAGTAAGAGCTGTAAAAAGGAGATGCTTTTATAATGTGAAGAGACTACTAGCCACTACATATTGTTAAATTAATCTTAGCATTATGAGATCATTAAAACATCAACCTCAGCTTCATACTCCAGGGAATTAAAGAAGAGATCAAATTTCTCTTGTGTGTTTCAGAGCAGCCCAGTCATATGTGTCTACCTGCATATGTCTGCTTGCACACACACTGGTATAAGCAAAAGAGACCTGTTCACCTATAAATGCTCACAGGGTAGCTTGCACATGTATAAGTAGTGAGCACATAACGCATGCTGGATTTTAGCAGAAATAGCCCCCCCCCCAAAATAATAAAGCAGAGATTCAACACTGTCTGCATGTTTGAAGTAGATCTATCCAATCCCCTAGTGTTCTGTCTATTGTCATGATCTCTCCCCTCATTTCTGAAGAAACATCTTTGTTAAAATGCAATTGGATAAGCCCCTGTTCAGGAGACCTGGAGGTGACCCGGATCTAGAGTAGAAGGTGACAAATCAAACGGCGTTATCACAACTAAGCTCTTTTTCTACAGACAGGGATGTCCACAGAGCCAACTACTGTGCACGTCCTTGGCACCACAAGTGGTATATTAATGGGTGTCTTCTATAAACATTTAAGTTATACCTTGTGTGCTCACTGAACTGAGATAAATGAGCAAGGAAAGTAGTGCCTATAAAGAGAAGCTTAAATTAATCATCCAGTACCCTTCAAAGGGGAAAAGTTTGACACAGAACAGCAAGGCACCAGATATTATTTAATGTGCTACATGGTGCTTAATATTTTTTATATAATTAGAGCAAGGAGTCTGTCAAAATAATAAATTTTAGAGCTATAAGGGATTTTAGAGATGGCCTGATTTAATGTCCTTATTTTATTATGGAAGAAATTGATGACTAGAAATAAGTGAGTTGCCCAAGACAACACAGTTAGTTTGTGGTACTCTGGGCTTGGGGCATGTCTGGGCTTTTCTTAGTCTAAACATTCATTATCTTCCCTTTGCCCATCACTCTGGACATTCCAGATGCTCCTACTTGTCTTGTCAAAGGCCACAAATGATTCCATGGAACGGTACATTGACTGACAAACCATCCCAAACTTTGAATAAACTGAGCCAGAAACCAATTCCTCTCACCTTACATGAATCACTCATTCACCAAAAGAAATGTTTCCCTAGATCTGTATTCAAAGCAAAAACACTTCTTTTATGTGGGAGGCCATAGAGGGAAAAAATGGCATCAGTGTAGAGAAGAGAATATCACCATAAATAAATAAGAACTAAAACCAATGTGAGGAAGAAAAGGCCTATGCAAATCACATGCATATTTATGCTAATCTCCATGCAAATACACCGATGAAGATTTTATGTGGCAAAGTGCCTTCCTTTGCAAATATTTAACAGAAATTGCTGTAACCATTCACAACCTTCCCAATCTTTTCATCCAACGAAGAATTTTCTCAGTTTACCTCTTCCCTGAGTCAGAGGAGGCTACCAAGATCAGCATTACCCTGTCGGGATATCTCCTCCACTGGTCAACAAACAATAGACAACTGACATATTCTCTCTAAGTCGTATCCTACATAAGCAAATTTATATCATTTTCAAGTGATAGAATAATTTTCCCCTACACGTTATGTTGTAAGAGGCACTAGAAATGCATAACCCAGCCTTTTTTTTTGAGATGGAGTCTCTCTCTGTCACCCAGGCTGGAGTGCAGTGGCGCGATCTCAGCTCACTGCAACCTCCGCCTCCCAATAACCCAGTCTCTAAAAGAGCATATCAAGGGCTAGAAAGGAGAAGGAGAAAAAAGTGAGGACCTTGAAGAAATCACTGTTTTGTACACTTGCACAACTGACATGATTTTTCTTGTAAGACCCCCAATCTATCTTAATTTCCTTCTAGTAGCTGAGACTCAACCACTCTCTTATCACCTTGAAAATCACACTAAGTTGACAGTAAGGGTAACTAAAACGGGCAAAACCAAATAGTGACAAACATGCATTTCTAACCTTATTCAATCTTTTGAATCCTCCATTAGAAAAAACAAAATAGCACCCAAAATCTGTTTATACTTGGTGTTTATACTGAGAAGGAGGTTGAAGAGACAATGCAGTCACCTTGTATATATTCAAGCTAAACAGGTGGAGAAAATGAATGCAGGGGATTATGTAACACAGTACACAACAGCTTAGCATAAAACTACAGCTTGGCAAGAGAGGAGGCACTGACATAGCTAATGGACTGTTTAGCTCCATTTAAATTATATTATCCCAAAGTTTACAATCAATTGCATAAGTGTAAAAATGAAAAGTGTTATTCTCACTGCATGAAAAGCAGAGCTCAATTCTGTATGACAAAAAATCATTTATCCATTATTCGTAAGCGTCCAATTGATTAAACACTAGATGCAATCTAGATATGTATAATTCAAGATTTTAAATCAGTTTGTATAAGATATATAAAGTACTGATCTTTCAAATGGCTGGATAATTCAATACTGATGTATACTTAGTATTAATAAGCATTTACTTAATTCTGTTCTTCACTCCTTTCCCCCAAAAGACACCCAACTTATAATTTATATATTATTATCACTCTATTTCTCTGAGAAATTCCAAAGCAGATTAAAATACTCAGTGTTATATTTTATTACTATGCAATCTAAGAAGTGTGGGGAAAATGCATATAACTGTTTAATTAGGCCTGCCATTCCTATGGCTTGGTGTCTTAAAAACCCAAACTGGGCTTTGAGGGCAAAAAAATTGAACTTCTGTAAGTTACAGGGAACCACTGCATAATTTTACTGAGAGGGATAGAAGGATTCAATCTGTATTTTTAAGAGATTGCATAATCTTTTAGAAATACATTTGAACTACTTTTTCAGGGGTTGCCTGGAACTGGTTCAGCCTAGATGTTGATATAGTTCCTGGATATAGTGATGTTTGCACTTCACTGGGCAAGAATGTAAGCAGAAGTTCCTTGCAGAACAACCTAAGAGAGGCAGAGACACCAGCAAGCCAGAGAACACAGGAGGAAACCAAAGTGTGGATACTTAAGATCCAAGTGCAATCATTAGAAAGCCAAAGACCAAAGGCAAAATTTGACAGAAAAAGACAAAGAATTAGTCAAGAAAGGACTGAAAATGAAAACACGTCAGGCATTGATAAAGAAGGATTCTAAGACCATTTGCAAGCAGGCATTTACACATATCTAGATGTGTCGTGGATTTCCAAATGCTTTCTTAATTATTATTGGTATTCTCTCAATGCTCTGTGAGGTCATTTTGCTATGATTACACCAATGTGAGGAAATAGAGACACACAGAGTTTACAGGGGCTGTCCAAGGTACTACAGAGTGCCATTTCCAAAACTGTAATGCCATGATTTTCATTCCATTGCTTTTGCTACTACACCATACCACTACTTTGCCAGAAACTCAGATTCCCAAAGCAGATGCCTAGCACCCTGTATCTGATATTCTGCAGCTGCATGAAGTTAAATCTGTTGAAAGGTAAAACTAGTGACAATGGTAGGCAAGAGCCCTGGTAGGCAGCAGGAAACCAAGCAGGTAAGTAGGGGAGTACATTGACTTTCCTTCCAAATTCTCAGCACCAAACTGAAAAGAAAAAGCCAATCTGAGAAGATAACACTCTTTACTTCCAACAGAGAGCCTTAGAAATGGAATTTTTAGATACTTAGAAGAGCCTGTTAAAATGGTGACCCCTCTGAAGTGGCTGTAGTCAGTGGTCCTGTGAAGAACACCTGCTGAGCTCCAGAAAAGGAGTGGGAGCCAGCTTCCTGATGATGAGCCTCAGAGACACAGCGAAATTGTTCTCACTGTAGCATGCAGCCTTTGTCCTTCAAACTGGCCTCAAACAGCAGCACAGCGCAGTACTTTAGCCTGTATTCATGCAAAGATAACCTGGCTGCCCATCCTGGCCTGGCCCACCTGGAAACTAATGAGGCACAAAAACACATGGACTACTATTGCCTTGCCTGCTAGGCAAAGAGATGGCCTGTGGTCTTGTGGCCATCCTGTGAACTCATTTGCTCTCCGTGAAGACAAACCCAGCAGGGGCTATATTGTGCCTTCTCCACCAGTGCAACTGCAATCAGAGGTTGAAGGTTCTCAAGTCATGAACTCACAGATCATCCAATTCTGGCCAGTGCTTTCCAGGCAAAGAAGCCTCAGCAATGACAAAAGAAGTAATGGCTCCAAGGCAAAAGGGTACACAACTGCAGAAATAAATGTCTAGGGAATAAGTCCACGATTGCACAATTCTACTCATTCCTGGGGGATGGAGGGGCTGCATATACCCTCATTGCTGAAAGGTATCTTGAGCTAAAACAGCAATTTGAGTATTTTTGCTGGCAAAAAAAAAATATATATATATATATATATATGGCAAGTCTGAGTTCATTCCTCTACAAGTCTGTTTCCTTACTATCCAACCTGCTAAGAATCCAATACACTGAACAGGAACACCTACCTCTAAGAGCCTCTTAGGAAGCTGTGAGCAGACATCCAAGTTATCTGCTGAGCTGTGAGATGATCATATTTGCAAAAATGAGGGGAAAGTAGAAATCCTTTTAGTGCAGTGAATTCTATTGTACACTTAATGACATTTCCTGCTAGAATTTAGGGAGGAACAGCATGATTGTGTTAAAAGGCAAAAGATTGCACAAGTGAACTGCACTCTTGGTTCTCCCTGTCTCATTTCCCTTACAATGTATTTTAGGGCCAAAGAAAGCATTAAGAGAGATCAAACTGCAGAGCCATCCCCCAAGGACAAACAACAAAATCCTTTACCTGCCACATCCCATCACACAGGTATTTTAAAAGCAGAGTGTACCAGCAGACAGGAAATTGTGTTGCCCTGAGCAATCCTGCACTACAAAAGAAAACACACAGGAAATCTGACCTCCTGAGGCCATTTCCAACCCTTATCCTCAGACTCTCTGTAGGAAAGACGCAGCAGAGAAATAAATGGACTTTTCCACACTGCCTGGGTCACTCACTAGCCTGCAGATGCTTCTTGAAAGTGATGAGAAGGAAAATAGTAAATCAACTTGTCAGTTGGAAAATAAACAGCCAGCATCCTGGTGAGGGAAGCTGCCTCCGTCCACAGAAGAATGGCCTGGAAAACCACGCTTCACTGAAATCACTAGAAAGCTAATGGTATCCTAAAGACTGAATTGCTGTCAACTGCATTACAATAAAAGTTACATTTTTGTTTATTCACTTAAGAAGTAAAGATTCACAGGTGCCTACTATGCACCAGGTAATGTGTTCAGTGCTGAATGCACTTAAGTCACATGGCAACCTTGTAAGTATAAATCATTAGCTGACATTTTACAGACAAAAAGGAATTGTAAAGCTGAAAAATTTTGAATGCCTGCTATGTGCCAGGCCCTGACAACAGATTCATGTTAACAGGGCACTCTGCCTGGCTGAACAGTGGATTTACGGTATGAACTGTAATGATAAAAGTTTGAATCAGACAGACGTGGGTTTGACACCCAGCTCTGAAACTTACCTAAATCTATGGAACTTTAGCTTATTACTTGACTTCTCTAACCCTTCTTTCTCTAATTTACAAAATGGGAATAACCATAGTACATATTTCATAGAGTTGCTGTGAGGCAGGAATACAATAAAGTTCTAGGCCCAGTTCCCAGCCATAGAAGTGTTAGCTATCATTGTTGTCGTTGAGAAGGCATGCACAAGCAAATAATTACCAGTGTAGTTAAGTGTTTGGTAGGTGATATAGGCACACAGAAGAGGGAATAACTGAACCTGGGCATAAGAGAAGGTTCCATACAGGAGGTCATACTTAAAATGTGTCTTGAGTTATGAATAGGAGTTTACCTACAAAGGGAGGAATGAAATGCTAATTAGAAGAAACGGCATATCCATTGGTGTGGTCATTAGAAGAGCATAGAGTATTTAGGAGAAGGTGAAAAGTGCAAGGTGGCTAGAGCGATGGACACGTGTATAGGTTCAAGATGCAGACTGGGGCCTTCTCTACAACATTCTTGAGCACTGGGGATGGGGAATTAGCAGAGAAGAAATTCAGCTAATGAGTGGCAGAATTATACTTGTACTGTACCAGGGGTCCAGTTTGTGGACAAATGACTAGAGATGTGAAGAGGGAGCCAGGAGACATTTCTAAGATAGGATGGATATTGCTAAAAAATAAAAATAAATTAAAAAAAAAACAAAACATGAGCCAATTGTTTGCCAATTGTACTGCACACAATTGTACTGCCTGTCTTCCCACTTACAATAATTTATGTAATATAGCGATCCAGGAGACATTTCTAAGATAGGATGGATATTGCTAAAAAAATTAAAAATGAAAAAATAAATACACAACCTGAGCCAATGGTACTGCACACCTGTGTTCCCACTTACAATCATTTTATGTAATGTACTGTACATTTTACTTTCCCTCAACCACCAGATCCATATAAACAAAACTGTAATTATGCTTCTTTCAGTATTCATTTCTCATTTTAATTCTGGGTCAGTCAATCAAACAAGCATTGAACACAAATAGTGCAGTTCATCTTACAGAGGGAATCCATTTCCCTGCCCCCATGACTCCATGTGAACATCTCCTCCCCATTCCCCAGAAGAGAATAATTTTGGAGTCACACTTTGACCATCTCTCCTTTATTCATTCTCCTGCAGTGATTCATCTGCTTGGTGCTGTAGTAAGGGTCTGATACACTAGTTCTACATTTCCCAATTAGATAATCAGTATTCCCAGGTGACCTGCCTTTTATTCTACTTCTTTCTACAAGGCTTGTGAGATCTCCTTTAGGCGGTCCCAAGCAGTAATCCTTATCGCAGTAAACTCTGCCCTTATGGAAGAAGGCCTGCAGTTGTCTGGCTCTTCTACCTGTTGCTGAGTAGGTGAGTTTAATTCAAGGGAAAAATTATAAAGAAGCCCAATTTGACTGCAGTAAAAGCCACATCCTCTAACTCTACCAGCAATAGAACTGATATTTGGATCCTTGACACAATTATGATTTGACTCATGTCTTACACAATCAGTTCAGAAATCAAAGGGAAATGTTATGGTTGTCACCTCAGCACTCAACAAATATTGAAATAGGCACCGAAATAAAGGTATCAGGAGAAATTCAGGATATCAGACTGGTCCTTGGGTTGTTTTCACTATGACTGGAGGGATAACAGGCACGACTGGAGGGATAACAGGCACATCTGGAGCCACGTGAATTCGATGACAAGAAAATATATCAATAATTGCAAAGCCAGCTCTAGCCCAAAGTGTTTCCTAAAAATACATTTCTTGAAGTTACACAGAGCATATGAGTAATTAGGATGGTGGAGAACTTAACCAGAATTGACTTCCAAAAAATAAGTTTCACATCGAATTTTAAAGGCTTTGAACAAAAAAAATTGTAGAATATACACAAACCCACAAACTTACATATCCTTTCACCCTTGGCCAAGACCAAAAAGAATCATCAAAAGTACTTAATAACTAAGGCTATTATACCAGAATAGCAAATGCCACGCTGTCACACTACATTCTGTGGACTTCATAAGGACAAAAATGTTAGGAAGGACACAGAGTTGGAAAGGAGAGGTCTGTGTCCCTAGCAACACTGTATATTTTTGTATAATTTTGATATGAACAAAATTAATAATAATGAAAAATATCCACAATGAATCTAGAGCAGGAAGTAGAGCATCTGAAATGTTTTTTTATATATAGTAGCACACATACCAACCCTAATTGCTACCAAAATTAGATACTCACTATATTCACACATACATGTTTAGAAAATAATATAGAAGTCATGAAGGTTTACAGAATTTGGGAAAACTCATACAGATATTTAGATATTTCAAAGCAGTAAGTATGAATTTTTTACCAGATGAACTTTAAAATATTTATTTCTATCAAATCTCTCTTTAGTCCAAGATGAAAACAAGAATTCTCTGTAACAATTATCACCATAGTGTCAGAAGAAATCTTAGAAGATCATGTAATCTACCTCCTGCCTTAATAAATCTGCAATTAAATTATATTTTCAGTATAACTCCCCACCTTTAAGTATCTAGAGAAAACAAGACAACCAGATATTATGTGAACCTTCCTGATCCTAAAATTGGAAAGTGGGATCTAGAACTGGTACCAAGCTTTGCTTGGGTGATGAACAGGGAAGTATAAGGTGTTAAAGAATTTTACTTAACATGTCCTTCCTTCAGCCCAGAATATATGGAAAATAATGAATATAAATGGTGAGGGGTTGATAAAACTGACCTCCACTAACATATACACATACACACACATAGCTATACAGTGATCACTAATTATTAGATACCACAGCTCTATTCATATGTAACAAGAATAAGAAATACGTATACAGAAAATCTCCCCATCAACTTCAGGTAGTGGTTACTTTGGAGGAGGAAGAGAATAAATGGAACCAGGGAGGTATTCGAACATGACTAAGTCTTTACAAAAAGATATAAAGCAAAAATGGCAAAACATTAAGATTTGTTCAATCTGAGTGATGGGTAAAGCAACATATGTAATATCCTCTACTATAGGTTCTATATGTTTTATGTTTGAAATACTTCATCATTTTTTGAAAAGTTAAATCTCTGCTGCCAATAAAACATCTAGCCACCCAATAAATCTTGAATGATTCTTTGGTTATTTGATTTATGGGTGTCAACTTTTTAACCATACGCTGTGAGCTACAATTTTCCTTGCCTTTTCAAAATCTCCTGTTTACCCAAATTTGTTAAGTAAAGATCTGCGGAATTGAATTGAAATGAAGTTGAGTTGGTCACAGTGATTCTACAGTTGCCAATTCCTCCTCCTGCCCCATCGTTGCTTTCCCCAGTCTTTCTGGAGACCCACTGTTCAGTGCCTTGGCATCAGAGTTCAGTCTAGCTTCCTAAGGGCAACAGGAGGAAATGTTGCTGGAAGCTGAGGGATATGGAAGACACGTTAATCTGTTACCATGGGGGAGTTCCACGGCAGATACAGAGAGTCAAACAAGGCTGGAGTCTGGAATAAGTGACAGGTACATCTGCCACAAGCCTCCTAATGCTTTTCCTTTCCACAGCAGAATAAAATCATGCTAGCTCTTTAAGAAAATCACCCCTGAGAAGCCTAAATCTGTGCCCACCCTCTTAGCCTTCCCCTGCAGGGGGAGGGAGGGCAGCCCAGTTCCTCCTTTGTTAGCATGGTGGGCTCTAGCCTGCAAGTCTAGACATAGTGGCTTGTTAAAAGGACCTGGAGTCAATGCCTGGACAAGATCAATAAGGCTTTTTATGACACAATGAAAATTTTCTGTTTTGTTAAATGTGGTTAATTTACCATTTCTGCAGTACTCTTAAAGCTTTCAGTGCCAAGGACAAGAGCCCAAGTGATTAAAACCCTGTTCAGAGACACAGACTGGGGAAATCTGAGAATGTGGAGGTGCAAATTCTAGAAACCTAGGCTATGTCTTCTTTTATAGCTACATATGCACTTCCTTTTCCTCCCAAAGAGGTAAATATGGCAGTGAGGAGGAGGAAGCTGATACTGATAAAAATTAAAATTGCCCCATTCCAATGCTTTCAAGAAGGGACTGCTGGCCGGGCACGGTGGCTCAAGCCTGTAATCCCAGCACTTTGGGAGGCCGAGACGGGCGGATCACAAGGTCAGGAGATCGAGACCATCCTGGCTAACATGGTGAAACCCCGTCTCTACTAAAAAATACAAAAAAAAAAAATAGCCGGGCGAGGTGGCGGGCGCCTGTAGTCCCAGCTACTCGGGGGGCTGAGGCAAGAGAATGGCGTAAACCCGGGAGGTGGAGCTTGCAGTGAGCTGAGATCCGGCCACTGCACTCCAGCCTGGGCGACAGAGCGAGACTCCGTCTCAAAAAAAAAAAAAAAAAAAAAAAGAAGGGACTGCTAATTCCCGGGGTCTGAAATAATTAAATGAAAGAATCTGAATGGAGAGGTGGAAGAGGATGGGATATGTTGAAAGGGAGGTTGGAGGGAGAGTTCTCCAAAATGGACGCAGACTTAAAAATCAGTGACCTGATTCAAGAAACCTAAATAAAGAAGAAAATCTTTAGTGATTGCATATTCATTATAGTACTGATATTGTACATAAAACTAGAAGAAAGTATTTATTTCATTTTTGTCATTTCTTCATCTCAGACTATTACCAGTCTTTTTAAGCATCAGAAGATTTTTTATTTTTGCTATAGCATACAAAAAACAGGAAATTAACATTTATTGAACCTGTACTATGATCCAATGAAACAAACACAATATACATAGCATTGGAGAAGAATTAACCTGTTTTAGTGATTTAAAGTTACAAGAGTTCAAAACAACACAGAACAAATGAATTATTAACAGAGATAGCATATCTACATGCTCATATTTCATCTGAAATGAGAATTTTTTATTAGGATACTTGGTATATTTCTTATTTATCCCTCACAAAAGCCCTGTGAAATAAAGTTTTACTAGCCCATTATTCAGATGATAAAACTAAGGCTCAGAAGGGACTAAATCCTCTACAATTTCTAGTTGGAAGCAGATCCAAAATACAAGCCAATGTTAACCTCCAAAGACTACATGCTTTCCACTAGATCATGCTGCTTTCTATTTAGGTTGGTGTATCCTTTGAGAAGCCCCCTGTCAATAATATGCCTGTGGGAGATGAGCTATTCATTTATTTAAAAAAAAAAAAAATACACATTCGCATAGCATGTCACATATTCCAAACCACTTTCACATACATTATCTGACTTTGTAAAGTATAAGCACCCTTCAATAGCTGTTAAAGGAACCTCTATCTGCTCAATAAGGCTAGATTTTTGCAAATACTTAGAGGTATTAACCATATACTTGGGTATATAAATATGGATCATAAAACAATAGGAAAAATCATGGGAATTGTGTATATTCACTACATGATATAAATGCTAAAATAATCTTAATTATGAGAGCATAAATAAGGAAATCCACATTTTTTTTTTTTCTTGAGACAGGGTCTCGCTCTGTCGCCCAGGCTGGAGTGAGGTGGCACAATCTCGGCTCTGCAAGCTCCGCCTCCCTGGTTCACGCCATTCTCCTGCCTCAGCCTCCCGAGTAACTGGGACTACAAGCACCCGCCACCACACCCGGTTAATTTTTTGTATTTCTTAGTAGAGACAGGGTTTCACCGAATTAGCCAGGATGGTCTCGATCTCCTGACCTGATCCTCCCGATCCTCTCACCTCCGCCTCCAAAGTGCTGGGATTACAGGCGTGAGCCTGATACACTGACTCTAATTCTCCTTTAACCATTTACAGATGCTGCAACACCCCAATAACCCCATCCATGACCAAACAGCTAGAATCTGAGCGATGACCCCAGAGGGCTAAGTTCAGAAATACGCTCAGGGATTGCCCAAGGTAGCTGCAGAAAGGGAAATGGTTAGTTGATTTGTGATTAAAAAGAACAACAAAACTGAGAGTATTAAGACTCTCTGACATGAAGACTCAAATTGGTTTAGTTTTGTAGCTTGTAGAGACATTTATGATGGATATTTACATTTCCTATGCTATCCATGAAACCAAAATTCTAAACCTCTTCAGAAATACTGGGTATGATTCATCAATGATTTTTTTTTATCCATGAGTTATGACAAAACTGTGAATGATTTGGATATCTCAACTATGGTAGGAGATCCCAGACTTGGAGAGGTTGTGATATTTGTACATATCAGCAGTTGGTCAAGGTTTCTGATCATACTTTGTAGATGAATGAATCAGAACAAAGAAAAGCAAGAGCACTTGGTCAGAATACACAAAAACATTGTCCAGGAATTAAGAAAATGAGGACCAGTGGCTCATCCCTGCCAGATGTAGCAAACTCTCCATGTAGGTATCTGCAAAGATGTATCTTGCTACGGATAGAAGTTGAGATGTAACAGGACGTTAAATGAACCTGATTCTCTGATTTAAAGGCCCAGAAACTTGGTCTTATCCAAGTGATTATCTCATGGGCGGCGGACCACACCAACTATAATGAACATGAGACTAGCATAAACAAAAGAATGCCATTAAAATAATTTACAATAAAAACTTACTATCAAAAAACTCTACAGTCCACAGACTTAGATTTCAATTATTGATTCCCAAGCAATGGTCTAAGGGAAAGTTTTCATCAATCTATAATACATTTAGAAAAATGGCCGGACGCGGTGGCTCACACCTGTAATCCCAGCACTTTGGGAGGCTGAGGCAGGCAATCACAAGGTCAGGATATCAAGACCATTCTGGCTAACACGGTGAAACCCCGTCTCTACTAACAATACAAAAAAGTAGCTGGGCGTGGTGGCGGGTGCCTGTAGTCCCAGATACTTGGGAGGCTGAGGCAGGAGAACGGCGTGAATCCGGGAGGCAGAGCTTGCTGTGACCGAGATCATGCCACTGCACTCCAGCCTGGGCGACAGAGCAAGACTCCATCTCAAAAAAAAACAAAATAATAAAATAAAAAAAGAAAAATAAGAAGAGTGTAGTACATTTGTAATAAAAGCTAAATTTATACACTGTTCATTTATTCAACAAATATTTATGTAGGATCTATGCCACACCACACACTGTGCTAGGCACTGGGAACATAGTGAAAAACACATCACTATAGAACCCTTGTAAAATTTACATTCTACTCCTTTCTACTTTTTTGGTTTTGTAATTTCCTGTCGTATAAAACGATGGTGATGATAGACAAAATTTGTTAATGTTATTATTTAAATAAATAGAAAAGTAGTCAACTCTATTTTCTTTTTTCATAAAAATTTTCTTTGTCAACAAGATCCAAAAGTTATAAATAATCTGGGACCAGAGATTCTTTTCTTTGTGAGTTGCCAGTCAGATGTTGGTCTAAACATGGTGCTGTCCTGAAAAGAGGTCCACCAGGTGCTTCAAGTAGAGTAACCAGCCATCCCAATTTGCCGAGAAATGAGAAGTTCACCAGAACTTTCAGTACTAGAATAGCTGGTTCCTAGAAAACCAGGATGGCTGGTCATTCTACATGGATCAGATGTCAGAAGGTAAAAAAATAAAGCACATCAAGTAAAAACTCTCCATTAGCTAGAATCATTGGCAAAGAACAGGCATTGAGTTAGTGGGATGTTTTTGTTAGCTATTAATTTCTAATCATTTTTAAATTTGGCATTTTGGTTTTTGAAGAACTAGTAATCACATGAACAATATAAGTAATGTATTCATTGCTATGGTATATTACTTTTTAAAGCCATTATTTTCTACTAACCTAAAGTCATCCTATGAACAAGGTGAACTCCCTTTGAGAATTCAGAAGAGTCTTTGAGATTCCATAGCACCTCACAGTCATCTAGCTCATTATCAATGATCATTGTACACCATCATGAATAAACTGCGTTTGCCCTTTCAATTGTTTGGATTTGGGATCACAAGTGTCCTCTGTATTATAAGTAGCTAATTACGTTGTATGGAATGATTTGTACAAACAGAAGTGTTCTCTCAAGGATTACATGGATAACTCCAGGAACAGGCAGAAACTTCACAAAAGCTTTAGGATGGGAGCCTCCGGTGCATCTAGGTTTGGCAGAAAAGATCTGTCTTGCATTCCTGAGTGCTGCTCATTCCTCCTTCCCCTCTATGCTACCCTCCTACGTCTGCTTCAACCAGCTATGAGCATTCATCTCCTGGGGACTTTTGAGCATTCCTCAATGACTTTGTGTCACTTTATGAAAGAGTAATGATGTACCACTACCTCGGCTAAAGTAGAAAAGTAAGAAGACATCATAGAAGAAAGGAGAGGGAAAGGAGCCAATACTTATTTTCTCTCTACTACATTCCTGTCATCGCAAGAGGCCCTTTACAAATATCGTCTCCTCGATTCTATAACCTTAGACAGTAAGCATCACTATCACTGTTTCATACCAGGAAACTCCCAGAGCCCCTGAAATGGGGGTGATGATAGTGATGATGCCAGGTACCATTTTTGAAGCTTATTGTGTATCAGGGCTTTATCTCTGGCTTTGTATTAATCTTTCATAGAATCTTCACAACAACCAATTTAGATATTATTATTGATAGTTTTCAAGGAGGGGAGCTGAGATTAAGGGGTCCAGGGCCATCCAATTAGAATAATAATTGACAAGGGAATTTAGAATGAAGCTAGACTTGGGTGTTACTCCAACCTTGTTGCTTCTCCTACTAAAACAAGAGTTTGTTTTGGGTAAAAGGCACTGCAGTAAGAGCAGGAGCTAAGCAATTCACTATATGATCTTCTAGGGCTTCTGTGGTTGCTAGCCTGGACAGTGGCTCTTTCCCAAGGGCCTCCCAAGGTAACAGAGCTCTAGTTATTACCCTTTGGCTCCCTTTTCTATGGCAAGACAGCAGAACTACCAATATAACCAGATTATACCCTTTATGGCCAACATTATCTACCCCAATTCCTCCTTGTACCCAACCATTACTGGGCTTGACCAAGGAGAGCCAAATACACACAGTTAACTATGTGTTACTTGAAGGCTTTAAGTTACTCATTCACTCAATCATTTTATTCATTCATTCAGCAAACCTTTATTGAGAATACTTGTTGTGTGCCAGGTGGACAGTGAAAATAGGAGTTCTGTCAGATTTTAGCATGTCATATTTTTCAGGCACATTATGGTAGGAAGTATCCTTAAATCAGGTTATTGTGAAGTATAAAAAAAAAAAAGTTTTGAAAACATAAAGAATTTGCTGAGCCATATTGACATGCCTGCAATCCTGGTGACTCAGGAGGATCACTTGAAGCCAGTAGTTCTAGACCAGCCTGGACAACAAAGAGACCCTATCTCTACAAAAAATAAAAAGATTATCTGGGCATGGTGGCATGTGTCTATATTCCCAGCTACTTGGGAGGCTGAGGCAGGAGTATTGCTTGAGCCCAGGAGTTCGAGGCTGCAGTGAGTCATGATCACACTACTGCACTCCAGCCTGAGTGACAGCATAAGAGTTTGTCTCTCAAAAAAACAAAAAAAGAATTATGCAATGCCATGGTATTATCCATATCAATTATTCTTTTTCCCATTCTGGAAGATGTCCACCATTTCTTTAAAAGCTCTGCAGCACTCCATCATGAATTTTTTTGATAGGCTATTTGGATGAGTTCCAAGGGCTTTGACTTTGGGTTTACCTCAAGGTACTTACATAAAAAGGAATTAACTGGTTTTCACAGCCATGTCCAAGAAGGGGTATCCTCCTCACTTCTACTTTGCAAATGAAATCAGTAAGATGAATTCTAGATATTATCTATGGAAAGTGCTTTAAAAACCACACATTTTCTACTTCTTGTTATAAGGCTAGTATAGTTTAATGCTTTCCCAAAGTAATTAGCAATATACCCAAGACCGGAACCCAGGCTTTCTGATTTTTATATAAGTGCATTAGTTGTAAAATAACCATGAGGCAGATATATTAACGAGACAGCTTTGATTTCCAGGATGTTAGATGCCTAATTCCTAGTTGAGTCCTTCCTCCAAGCCTCCTGCATGTGTGCCTCACCCAGATTCACATTTCTATCAATGTCCCAGAGTCACTGGAGCTGGCACTGGGCAGCACCTGCCACTGGAAAAGGGCTCTGGGTAAGCAGTGCACTGCTTAGCACTCACATAGCCAAGCTGCTCACTTGATATAAGTTGCCTTTTCTACTCATTGAGCTCTTTTTTTCTTCCCCCTGCAACAGTGTTGCCTCTACCACTTCAGGGAGAGAATGCTGCCTAATGACTCCAATCCAGTCTCCTGAAGGCCTTATCAGCTGTGTACAGCCCCTCTTCTGCCAGCTGACCTTTCCCACTGTGCTCAAGTCTAGGGAAAAACAAAGGCACTGAAACAATTAAAAACAGTGAAAGAAGAGGGAAATTGAAAAAGAAACTCTAGCCTGATGCAGAGCAGTCTAACAAAAATGAGAGAGAGAGAGAGAAGAGAGAAGGGAGGGAGGGAGAGAGGGAAAGAGAAACAAACAAACAAAAAAAGCTAAGAGAGTGAAAAAGGACAAGCTGAAGAAGATTGGATTCTCCCAGATCTCTTTATTTCTCTTCCTGGTGGCTGTAGAAGGCATGAAAGGGCTGTTAATGAATCTGAGAGCTATGCTGGTAGGGGAAAATAAAGAGGACAAGAAAAGGAGAAGCTATGGCATGCAATGGCTTGTGATATATAAAATGCTTCTCCACTCTCTGTGAGGCCTGACAGGCATTCCAAGTGATAAGAGTGCTCTAGGCCTCAGTGCTCTCTGAAAGACAATCTCCTTTTTTCAATAACACAGAGGAGCCACCCACCTGGCCTCATACCTACCCTCAAAAACCCTCCAGGCAGGGATAGCCCTCTAAAGACCCCATAAGCACATTCCTTTATGTCATCACTCCTTGGCAAACTGCATTCCTCTTCCATCTCATCTGAAATACATGAATAACTTTTATCTAACATTGACACCGACCACTTCGGGGAGATATATGTACATCCATTCACATAGAGGTCAGAACATTCTCAATATTTTGCAATAAAATTACTTGTCAGCAAACATACATTCCTGAAGTCAAAAAAATATATGTAGTTTTAAATTCTTGATATTTATTTTGAAGGGAAAAATAATAACGATTCATCCCTTTAACTCTCTGGATGGAGTTTAGGAAGTACCCATGATGATTGTTTTCTACAGATCTGTGAAAGATGCATTTCATTTTGCTCTCCCTGTTGAATATGACACAAACTATACTGACACAGGTGCCTTTTTAGACATATTTGCAGTGCAATCCTCCCACCCTTGAAAAGACGAGAGCTGTGCATGGTAGTTAAAGCTCACCAAGTAACAAGCTATGTAAAGGGAAGTGAATCTGAGAAGGGTCAGGTGTTGCTGGAGTGCAATTTCGTTTCCTGGGTTTTAAGTGGTTCCCCAGATTAGATGCTACAAGTGCCTTGTTGCCTTAAAAGTTGTTTTTCACTGGCCATAGGGCTGCACTGTTTAATAATAATGGCAATGACCAATTCTAGATAGCTGGTCAATGCTGAGCACCAGGCTTACCTCCTTGCCTGGACTATTGTATGGAGCCGTCACAACTCAGAGACAAGTGCTGTGATAGTCTCTTCTACAGACATGGGAGTTGAGGCTTAGTAACCTGTCCATTGTAAGAGGTAGCATTGAGGATCAAAACCAGGTTTTGCTGACCCCAAATCCTTTATTCACTCTTTACTACTGCCCTGTACTGCCTCACCAGGTAACCTTGAGCCTCATGCACACATGGACTCAGATCTATCAACTGATGCCTGCTCTGAAGCTCCAAAGTCTACTTCAGCCTTCCAGGGATGCAAGCCTGGGGAAGTTCTAAGGGTGTGACTGATTGCTGAGCATCATTTTTCCTGCACCTCTGGTGGAGGAATTAACCTGTGTCCTCCCAGTCTGAAGATAAAAAGGTTCCCTTTCAGCTCCTGTGCATAGGTCTTTCCTGTCCAAGTTCTTCCCAGATGCAGACAACCCAGGCTAAGTCCAAGAGGACCATGCCTCCCTGCAGAGTACAAGGAGGTTGCCAGTAACGTTCCTTTGACGTAAGAGATTAGTATTTCTGGTCTTCGATTAGTCACAAGCTGAATAAAACAAACCAAAAACAACAACAACAACAACAAAAAACCCACAAAAACCAAAATCACAACTCTGGATGCTCTTGCCAAAGCATAGTGTTGGTTGTGGGATCTTAGCCAAGATTAATACCTTTTGGGTGTGGTGAGTTGGGAGAGAAGCAAGTCCCATGGCTTATGTTATACTCTATAACAGATAAATCTTGAAAGCAAAGAGAATAATCCCTCATGTTTCTCATAAGATTCAAGCACATTTTTAAAAAATATTGTATTATTCATAACTAGAAGGAAGCCTGGATATGTCCTTAGTCAAATGCCCTAATTTTAAAGATAAGGAACAGGGGCCGGGTGCAGTGGCTCACACCTGTAATCCCAGCACTTTGGGAGGCTGAGGTGGGCAGATCATGAGGTCAGGAGTTCAAGACCAGCCTGACCAATAAGGTGAAACCCCGTCTCTACTAAAAATGCAAAAATTAGCCAGGCATGGTGGCACATGCCTGTAGTCCCAGCTACTTGGGAGGCTGAGGCAGGAGAATCGCTTGAACCTGGGAGGCGGAGGATGCAGTGAGCCCAGATCACGCCACTGCAATCCGGCCTGGGCGACTGAGCGAGACTCCTTCTCAAAACAAACAAACAAACACACACACACACACACACACACACACACACACACACGAACAGGAAGTCAAGAGGTCAGGAGACTTGGGACTGGGTTACAAAGCTAGCCAGATGCAGAGCCAGGACTCCCACCCCATCACCTGAGTCCCAGGCCAGGGCTCTTCCCCAGGTTGTCTGCTTATTGCTCTCCAATCTATCCTGCCATCCTAGACTTTCAGATCCTTCTGTTTCCCAGTGCACTTTGCTTGGTCCTGCAATTCTCTTCTGGAAAGGCTGTGTGAGCCTCTTCCCAACAAGAGATGGCAGAGGGGAGCATGTTCCCATTGTGCAGCATCCAGCACCTGGCCCCACCCCTGTGCAGTGGGCATACTGCCCCCACTCTTGCCATGCCAGCTCTCAGCAAAATTGTTCACTACACAACCTCTTCCATCTCTTCATTCATCCATAGCCTTTCTTCTGCCTCAAGTGCTTAATAAGCACCCAGTGTGTTAGGGGCATAATAGTTACCTCCATGTGTGAGAAGAATTTTCATTTTTTAAAGGAGGAGCTGTTGCTCAATCCAATGTAATCAAGACGTAACTGTGGAATTTCAGGCATCAGAAACAGTTTTTTTGGAGGGTATGCTCCATGGAGTCCCTCAAATTACATCACCTAGCAACTGCCAGTTCTGACTTTTCATAATGCTTATCCTGACTCCATTTGAGGTGAATATAGCATTTTGACTATTCAGCTATATATGTAAAGCAAACAAATCTGTAGGTGTCTGCTCTCAATCACAGTCCATAGAAAATCCTACATTGGGCTGAAAGGGCACAATAATCAAGTCATCTTGTTCATTGGGTAACCAACCCTATAACCAGGAGCCTTATTTCTAATCCCTTACTTATTCTTCTTCTAGTCAGATGGTAAGGGGTAATGCTAGTATAGAAAATGATATCTACTACAGAATGGCTATCTACTATAAAAGAATGACTATTCTAAATGAATGGCATCAGCCCGGGTGCCGTGGCTCACGCACACCTGTAATCCCAGCACTCTGGGAGGCTGAGGTAGGCGGATCACCTGAAGTCAGAAGTTTGAGACCAGCCTGACCAACCGTGGTGAAACCCTGGCTCTACTAAAAATACAAAAATTATCCAGGCGTAGTGGCATGTGCCTATAAATACCAGCTACTCAGGAGACTGAGGCAGGAGAATCGCTTGAACCTGGAAGGTGGAGGTTGCAGCGAGCCGAGATCACGCCACTGCACTCCAGCCTGGGCAACAGAGTGAGGCTGTGTCTCAAAATAAAATAAAATAAAATAAAATAAAATAAAATAAAATAAATGAGTGGCATCTGTTATAGAATGGTTATTTGCTATAAATGAATGGCATCTACTGCAGCATGGTTATCTACTATGGCCTATTATTTATGCTGTCTGTGGAAGGGAGTGATGGAAGCTAAAACATGTTAGCAAACAAGTCAACTGACAATTTGAGTCATCAGATGCCAGGGGCCAAAGAGAATTTTTCACACATTAGAGATTGTCAAAGGCCTTTCTTAATAAGTAGTTACCTATTTTTAAAACAACTCTCCCTTTCTACTGAAAAGACAGAAGGGTTACTGAAAAATTCTAGAGAATAGAACTATAACTTCTCATGAAATCTGAGTTCTGTAGCCTGCAAGGGAGGAAAACATTGAATTAACATACAGAATGCATAAAGGAAGGCAGTGCTGAAATATTGCTTAGGCTTTGGAGTCAGAAAGAATTTCATCCCTCCTTATAAGTCATGTGATTTTCAGCAAATTACTTAATCTCTTTAAGCTTCAGTTTAGTCATCTGCAAATTAGAGAAAAATAATAATTTATAAGTCCTGGGGTTTTTTATAGAGACAAAGAGACATAATATACAGAAAGCACTGTGCTGGGATCATTAGTAAGTAATTAATAAATGGTACCAGCTTATTAAAAATTGCACTTTAAGTCTTAAAGCAAAATAAGTCATATCAGTTATTTCAAAGGAGCTTAATACAAAACCACAACAATTTTTAAGCTAAAGCTTCTGCTTTGCCAAGTTTACCAAATGAAAGCACGAAAAGGTCAAGAAATACAAAATCCAGAATGTTTCTCTCACAAATCTTGCCAACAAATGGTTTTGTGTCAGGAAAATCACTTGCTAACCCTGAGTGCTTCTCCTACTGCGTGCCCAATCACCCTGCACTCACAGAGGTTCTCTCTTTGTACCACTTTAAGAAGACACTTTAAGAGGCAGTATTCATTGTGAGCTACAAGAAAGAATGGATGTCAGTGGAAGACTGTTCACTTTTCCTAGGATTCCGTTCTAAGGCTCAAGATTGCTTTGTGGGACCAGAAGAAGAGAGAATCCTCTGATGGATCCCCAGACCCCAAACGCATGTCCTTTGGCTGTAGTGAAATGGATCTGCAGTATCACAAAAACAAAAACAAAAACAGCCAAACAAACAAAAACAGGCTGAATTTTACATAATAAAGTATTTCACTTCCATAAACCATCACAGAACAAAAGATCTGTGAAATGTGGCATGAGATACACCAAAGTACCTTTTCACTGTTCTGCCGTGGCCATTTTGGAAATACGTTTGCTTTATTGTTCCAAGTCATGCATGTTTTGTCTTGGGTGAGAATTGAGAACAAGTGAATGCTACTTGAAAGGCTAGTCAAACTGGCAGCTGGGTGGGGAGCAGGGGGCAATATTCTCCAAGTTATCACTCATTCTGTAGCACCATGGGGCATTGATCCAGCTCTATCCCATCCTATCCCTTCACTTTAAATTATGAACATAACTTCCTTAGTTGCCAACCAGAAAAGCCTCATCTCACAGAACCAATGTCTTAGCACTAATAGGTTGTAAGCATATACCCTCTATGTAAATCTTTGTGGGACATAGAGGGTATATGCTTACTACCTATTAGTAAGGTAATAAGTGTCAAGCTCACTGTCACAAACCCAAATGTCCAGCTTCATTTCAGAGAAATTAGCCCATCTTGCTTGAAAGTGTCAGCAATTTCAAAGCTATAGCAAACAATAGATGCAAGTGAGCAAATACATCAACCAAAACACATAGGGCATCTAGGTGACAGTTAATTATTCAAACAAGGATGACAGTGCTTATGTACAATTTAATGGGAAAAAATTGCACTAATGCCTCCTAACTGGACAAAAGATTGGTATCATTGAATAAAATATTAACAAACGCTTTCTGAGGGAAATGTTGATTTATTATCTCCAAGAACATAAGGTAAAGAAAAGAAAACCACTCTGTTAAATGTGTATGGGACTCTTGCAAGTGATTTAAAAATGGACATTCTTTTGTAATTAGAGTATTCATTATTTGAATAAAATAATTGTCCTGAAGTAGTGAAGATTGGTAGTAATTTACTGACTTGATCATATAGAATAGGTTGACCACTTTCTCTTTTTGTTTTATAAATCCTTCTCTCAACCTACATGGTATAAAGGTAAATTTTAGCTTAACATGACTAAATTAGAAAAATATAGAATTAAGGCCGGGCGCGGTGGCTCAAGCCTGTAATCCCAGCACTTTGGGAGGCCGAGACGGGCGGATCACGAGGTCAGGAGATCGAGACCATCCTGGTTAATACGGTGAAACCCTGTCTCTACTAAAAAATACAAAAAACTAGCCGGGCGAGGTGGCGGGCGCCTGTAGTCCCAGCTACTCAGGAGGCTGAGGCAGGAGAATGGCGTAAACCCGGGAGAGAGAGCTTGCAGTGAGCTGAGATCCGGCCACTGCACTCCAGCCTGGGCGACAGAGCGAGACTCCGTCTCAAAAAAAAAAGAAAAATATAGAATTAGTGCAGTCAAAACTAAAGGAATTTTATTGAAAAAAGAAAAATGCTGTCATTTCTTTGTGCCTCTCATCTAGGAAAAAATAAATTTCTCTAGGTGATTTGCATTCATGCTTTCATGTGGACCATGCAAGAGCCAACAGAGCTTCATCAAAATATCCCTCAATGCTCTAGATCTTGTGATTTCTCTGTCTTCCTAGTCCTGTAATGAGACTGAACTTGGCTCATATTCAATCTTCACCCCAGCCCACATTCTTTCTTATCCCAACAGCTCATACCACAAGGATTAAACATTCCTTTAAAATATTGGTTGATCCTTCTGAAGTTGGAGAGAAAGATTGGAACTTCCAGAATCATAATTCCTCCTCTCAAATTGATGGAGACTCTTAACTTGTTTGGTCCTTCCTGGGTAGTTGAGGAAAGCTCTTATCTTGATCCTGGTTCTTAACCTATGTGACACTGGACAAATTATTTAAACTCTCTACATCTCGGTTTCCTCACCTATAAAATAGGTATAATAATATAATAACTGTAGCTCTCACCTGAGGTTGTAGTAAAGTATAAATGAAATTATACATGGAAAGCATGCCAGATCAGAGCCTGTAGTAAACATTCAACAAATCATCATCATAATCACTATCATCATTATTTTACTTGAGTTTCAGTATAATTTCCATCACCATAAACATGACAATGCTTTCATCTTCCTCTATATTCTGACTCCCAAACGCCAAAAAACACCATCCACTCTTGGTGAGGATCTGCCTGTTTTGTCAGTGATTCCCCCTTTGGCCATATCTGGTGTTCTATGTCACATCCACCAACTGGGCATGCACCTCTGATAAAAAGGCGTTTATTTGCTAGCTACTCTGTAGTGATGTGTTTACCGTGAACAAAGACGTGAGGGGGAGGGGGAATAAATCAGAAGCAGTTCAAGCAGGTTATTTTTCTAGCTGCCTAACACGTTATCTGCATGCAGCTAAGGACTGTGCTATCCAAATATTACATAAAGGGCCAGGGCAACACCTCGGTAAACATTCTATCTGCATTTGTCTGAAATAATAAAAAACGTCCCAAAGTTGGAATTGCTTCAAATGCATTTGGTGTTTTTCTTCTTTTTTTAGACCCTACCATTAGTATACCAACCCACTAATCGATTCTCACAAGAGTAAAAACAAGTAACTTTATGACTGTAAAATAACTCTTAGCCCTGTTTCACCTACAAGACAGTATCTTCACCAGTTTGGGCTGCTATAACAAAATACCATAGACTGGGTGACTTAAGCAGCCAACATTTGTTTTGCACAGTTCTGGAGGATAGGAAGTCCAAGATCAAAGTGCTGGCAGGTTCGGTTCCTGGTGAGGGCCCTCCTTCTGATTTGTAGATGGCCATCTTCTTCCTGTGCCCTCACATCGCCAAGAAAAAGAGAAGGCTCTTGTCTCTTCCTCTTCTTCTAAGGGCATTGTATTAGTCTGTTTTCATACTGCTCTAAAGAATTGCCTGAGACTGGGTAATTTATAAAGGAAAGAGGTTTAATTGACTCACATTTCCACATGGCTTGGGAAACCTCAGGAAACGTACAGTCGTGGTGGAAGGTGAAGAGGAAGCAAGGCACCTTCTTTGCAAGGTACCAGGATGGAGAAATGCCAAGCAGAGAGAGGAAGAGCCCCTTACAAAACCATTAGATCTCATGAGAACTCACTCACTGTCACAAGAGCAGTATGAGGGAGCTGCCACATGATTTAATTACCTCCACCTGGTCTCTCCCTTGACACATGAGGATTATGGGAATTATGGGAATCTCAATTCAAGATGAGATTCGGCTGGGACACAAAGCCTAACCATATCGAGCATTCTTCTTATAATCATTTTCTTATCCCATAAGGGGGCTCTATCCCCATGTCCTCATCTAAACCGAATTACCTCCCAAAGGCCCTACCAACCTCAAATACCATCACATTGGGGATTAGGGCTTCAACATATGAACAGTGGGTGTGGGAGGGAGAAAAACATTCAGTCTATAGCAGCAAGAATAGATGGAAAATTCAGAATATAATTTTAGAAGCAAGGTCATCTAAATGAAAAGGTGACAGGTAACAGGCTCCTCAATCTTTCCCTGATGTCCAGTGGCTTTTGATTTCTCTAACATCCTGTGACCCTCAACTGAGGGAGAGGAGGAGCTCTGTGGAGAATACTAACAGCAGGCAAAGACTTCTGACGTCTAGATGATGCTCCTCTCTCCCTGGTGGAACTCCTCAAGGGAGTAGTCTCGGTTGCAGCAGTAATGGGTTTGAAGGTCTATTGTGTACATTTCCAAGTCAAATGGTAGAACAGAGCCATTGCATTAGGGGGTCATACATAAAGTCACAGGAATAATCAGAGGGCAGAGAAAGATGCAAAATTCCTAAACTTCCAATAATGCCTTGATTAATTTCTACAGAAGTCCTCTTTCATTTGGAGAACAAAAATTCTTTTTTTCTTTTTTGGCACCAAAGCACTAAAAAATGTTACTACCAGTGGTTGCAACTAACAGGGTATCCTTGAATAAAATCAGTTAATTTTTCTGATCCTCAGTTTTCCTACCATATAAAGAAGACCGCATTACTTCGTGGATTGTTTGAAGATGAAATGAGATGATGCAAATGTACAGAACACATGGAGGAAGCTCGCTAAAGTTTGTTCTCCTGGGAGAACATTCTCTCTCAGCTGTTTTCCAGCCCTGATGCTCAGCGTGTGCACTTCCAGAGTCAGCATTCACAGAATGCACAGTTTTCCAGAGGGACGGTGACTGCACTGCACATAATTTCGAAGCTGGTGCACTGACATTGCCCTTCAGCTAACTTCCAGCACACTTCAGGCCTGGGTTCTGTGCTCACTGCCTTAGCATTGCCAGTGTAGGTTTGCTGGGTGAATATGTGTCAAGCGGCAAAACTCTTCCCACTAAAGATCCAGAGGACAGAGAGCTTCGTCAAATGCATACCATAGCCCGCAGCTTTGCTTTTTATCTGTTTAGCTGTAAGTTGTTTTGTTTTTGCCACATCAAAAAAAAAAAAAAAAGTATATGCACAACTCTGACGTGGTGGCCTGGAGAAGCTTATGTGCATTGAGTTGTGCTAGGCTTGAAGTTTTTTGTCTTCTGATTTATATGTTGATAAATTCCTGCACCTGAACAAGGGACTAGTTAAGCCAGACACATGTTAACACTGACACAAGTCCATATAACTTTTCAGGTGCTAACTGTAAAACGGTAGACTGAGAAGATGGGGGTATGGAGATACATAAGAATGACTGATTGATTGATAAATAGACAGATGGATAGATGATGAATAACTGATGAAAGACAAATAGGTGATAATTAATATAAGGTTGGTGCAAAAGTAATTGCGGTTTTTGCCATTGAAAGTAATGGCAAAAACCGCAATTACTTTCGCACCAAGCTAATAGAAAATAGAGAATAGATGATAGATAGATGGATATAGATATAACTTTATATACATTTTAATATGATATGTACACATACTTTAAACATATGTTTCGTAACACAGACGCTTAAAATTAAGGAAACAGTGATCTTCTAGTCTAACACCTCATATTACAGACTGAAGAGACTGAGGCCCAGGAAAGTGAAGGGTCAAGCTCAGGTCACAAAGTAGACTCCACAAAGTAACCCAGGTCTTATTCCTTGTTTGTGTGCTCCCCATCCCATTAGAATGGGGTAAATGAACAAGGAAAGGATGAGAGAAGAAATCTGACCAGCCAAGAATCGTCTGTCTCCTTCTAAGGGGATTCAGCCTGGGTTTTGCAGTAATACCAGCTGGGCCAGAGGGATTCTAAATGTTCATTCTGCAGGACAGCATGTCCTATAAAACCAGTCCTAGCCATGGAAAGCCTGGCTCTAATCCCCAGCCCTAAAAACTGATAACACTACCATTTTATGGCAAAGCTCATATGTAAGACAGAGTCCTGTGGGTCATCTCTGTGGGTTACGTGGGATGGTGATGTGTGTTCTCTCCTGCTCCTGCGAGCTCCTCTCTTTTGGTAACCACCCAATGGGGAGCGGCTGTCAGCAATTTCCTTCCTCCAACAGCTGGGAGGTGGTTTTCTGCAGTAAGCTGCCATTTGTAGCAATTATGTGTATTAATCATAGCCTTCGTCCTGATGGTATTCTTCAGGAAAAAAATATATATATATCAGGTCTTTTGTTCTTTAACCAAGCTCCTTCCTCACTCAGAACAGAATTTGGTAGTAGCAAAAGAAAAAGAAAACAATCAGAGGATATTTAGGTTAGTGCAGTGAGGAGTGGGTGTTTGGGGACACTGAGCCCACTGAACGCCAGGAAGTCGGTAGTGCAACCTGGGGACAGTAATATCCTAACGCTACAAACACACGGAGAACTCAGCATAATTTGTAACGATGGCATTCATTCTTTCATTACATATTAATTCATGTATTCAAACATTTATTAAGCCCTTACTATATGCCAGGTTGCCTATTTGCATATTCTTCTAAGAACCCCGGTTATGTTTTAAGTAAGAACAAAACCAAAGGGAATTAGGAATTATTTCATAAGCAGAGTGCATTATCTGACATCACCCTTGCCCATCTGTGCCCTCTTGGGCCTATCATTCCCTCATCTTTTATTTAGCACATATTTATAGCAAGAGAGCTCTGAAGCAGAGAGCTATGTGTGAATACTCACCGGTGAACAAAGCTGCATGGGGCTTGTCCTCATCAATCCTGCATTGTAGTGAGGGAGACGGCCCTCAAACAAAGAAAAGGGTACAGATGGACGTAACTTTGAATTGTGCAAAAAACTCTGGAGACAAGATCAGGGTGGAATGAGAGGAAAGAGAAAGTAGAAGGAGCTAATTTAGATGAAGAATTAAGGAAGCTCTTGAAGAAGCAGGGTTTAAACTGAAACCTGCAAATGAGTACAAGTTAGCCTCTGGGAGGGGAGGGAGAGCAGAAAAGAACTTGATGAAAGCTAATGGGGCAAATGCACCAAGAGTAACAAGAGAACAGCGTAAGAGGAAATTGCAGAGGTAGCTAGGACTACAGGCATATGCCACATGCCCACATCCAGCTAATTTTTTTTGGTAAAGACTGTGTCTCACTATGTTGTCCAGGCTGGTCTTAAACTCCTGGCCTCAAGCAATCCTCCCACTTTGGCCTCCCAAAGTGCTGGGATTATAGGCATGAGCCACTGTACCCAGCCTGGATCTTAGGGTTTTTTTTGTTGTTGTCGTTGTTTGGTTTTTGTTTTGAGATGGAGTCTCGCTCTGTCGCCCAGGCTGGAGTGCAGTGGCACAATCTCAGCTCACTGCAAGCTCCGCCTCCCGGGTTCACGCCATTCTCCCTCCTCAGCCTCCTGAGTAGCTGGGATTACAGGCACCCACCACCAGGCCAGGCTAATTTTTTTTTTTTTTTTGTATTTTTAGTAGAGAAGGGGTTTCACCGTGTTAGCTAGGATGGTCTCGATCTCCTGACCTCATGATCCGCCCACCTCAGCCTCCCAAAGTGCTGGGATTACAGGCGTGAGCCACCGCACCCGGCCCTGGATCTTAGTTTTCATTGAGGGGTAAAATCAATAAATCTGTTCAATCTTTGAGCTTTTATTTGGCTTACTTATTACAAAGCAGCTAATAGTAGTTGCTTGGCCTACTCTATAAGACTATAGTGAGGACCTAATGAGATAAACGTTCAATGGTATACATGTAAGATATTGTAATATCATGGTAATATGACCATTGTGATTCTGTCTACTTCCAGTTGTTTCAAAACCTCAACTTGTAAGGGACAATTAGTCTAATCTAACCATGGAAATAGGAGGAATCCCTACCTTCAGGTTGTATCTGGCCAAGATCCCAGTGGAAGTGGGTAGAGGGGTGCATTTAGGTTCTGTTCTTCCTGGGCCCAACACCATCCCACAGCAGAAAACTGGGCACTGAAGAAAGCTCAGTCATGCTTTGAGGTCCCTAGAGTTTCACTAGCTGCTGAGCCCCCAGCTAGTTATTACCACTACAGTGCCCTAAACTGCATCATAAGGGCCCACAAGAGTTGTTTCATTACCCAATTCACTACAGGGAGTACCTTGGGTACAACTGACCCAGAAAATTGCCATCCAATATAGCCCTATATTCTTTAAGAATTCCCAGAAACAAAATAATGCCCCAAGAGATCAACAAACTTCAAATGCAAAATGTTTTCTGTGGGGTGATACAGTTGTGTGTGTATATATGGCAAAATCTCATTTGAAATGTGAAGTCCATGGAGGAATGATTCAACCTTTAAGAGCCCATAGATCTCAAATGCTTAATGTTTTTTTTTTTTTTTTTTTTTTTTTTAAATCTAAAACGTGTTGCATGCTTTGCCTATCTTGAAGCAGAGTATGTTGGGAATAATTTGCTTAATTAATAAATTTTGTTAATCCCATATTCTGGTTTCTGCCATCATCTTTTTATATTTTCTTGGATAAATCATCTGTAAAAGGAGGCTTTTTAACTCGATAGGGGCTTTGCAATATCTTTTTAGTAAACAGCCAATTTTGTTTGATTTTTGTTTTGTAGATTTTTCCATCCTTTCAGAAGAATGCATGCCCTACTGTGAAGAACTACCAGCTCATGCCACAAATGACTCACCAAGTAAGTTTGAAAATGCTTAAGTGTTTGACACCCTCTTGAATGAGACCAGTCAACTCTCCCTCACCTGTATGTTCCCACATATGGAATTACTACGAAAGTGCTTAAATGCTTACTCTCAGTTTCCATATTTATATCCTTATGGATCGGTAACAAACAATTCTTGGATGGCACTGATCTGCAGGAAACACTTTGAGCAGCCCTGAACTAGATAATCTCTAAGATCCAACCAACCCAAAGAGTCTAAAATTGTATGATCTTCATGAATATCAATCATTTCACTGGTACTATAATAGAGCTTGGAAGAGAGGTTGGTGCCTGAAAGTCCTTTGCTTGAGTTCTCCGTGATTTCTGAGTGTACTTTTCTTGCTTAAGAATGCCGTTGGTTTTCCTAAGTTATCTTGAGGTTGTTGCTTTTGACCTAAAAGCTTCTGGTCTCCTGAGCTATGTATGTTCTGTTAGAATTTTCTTCTGTGGTCTCCCTTGGGGTACTTCTGTTCCAGCTGCTATTTTTCTCGCTCAGTGAAGATTTGACAACTTCCAAAGTTCTCCACCAGTTTCACCTGCTGTCTCTAACCCTCCCACCTGGTATGAAAACTAGATACTAAGTCCTCTGGCTAGCTCTATTCCTTTCTAAAACAAAAAACAAAACAAACAAACAAACAAAAAAACCCATGGTTGTGAGACAGTTTTCTCCTATTGCTTAAAGACTCTGCCCCCTTATCTCTGGCTAACTTTAGATTCACGGTTGCCTCGGAAGTTCCAAAATTCCAATAGCTAGATAAAGGGCTTATTATTTTCTTACATTTCCTTGAATAATGAATAAAAATGAGATAATGGGGATAATTTCTGAACAGTCTTCTTAATACAAAATCTAATTTTAAAATTTATCAAAATAGTAAAACATTTAAAAATATTTCTCAATCCTGAGAGTACTTATTTCCCGAACCAGTCACTTTTACTTTTTAAGAATAAAATATAACTACTAAAATGGCACAAGTACTAAACAAACACTAGTTTTTTATCTTTATATCATACAGCCTCAGATCTGGATAAGGAATGGCAGTAAGTCCACTTAAGAATTTAACACAATTAAACAAGTTAAAGGAGTGAGAGGGACAATATATTAATAGCAAGGAGGCTGATTGGCAAGGCAGGCCTTTGGTCAAGGACTTGCTTTCTACACAGCAAAGATTTGAACTTGCAGACCACAGAAATGGAATCATCTCTGGTTCCTGCCAGTTCTAACATTCCATGATTACGTGATGTGACACTAAGGTTCATTCACTTTGAGGAACCATGCATGGGAATTAACTGCACAGAGAGAGAAACCAAGCAACAGCAACCAGAGACTAGCTGTAATTTTAGCAGCTGCTTTTTTTTTTTTTAGCTTTCTCATCACCACAGAACATTTTGTTAGAGGACTACTTGAGTTTCCACAGCTAAAACTGGGGATGGCTGCCAGAGAGAAAAACCTGCAGGAAGACTTTTAGTATGCGGGAATGAGAATAAAGCATTATAGACAAAAAAGAAACAATACAGAATAGCAAATCTCAATTGAGTCACAGACTAGTTCAAAAATCTAAGCCCTGAAGAGTGTAAGTAATTTTTCTAAAGTGACAAATCTGGCAAGTGGCAGAGCCAAAATCCTGGTCAGTATGTTCAACACCAGTGGGTTGAAACACTACACTGTACTGACTTATCCATACAAAATTTTGCACATGTTTTCAAGGGGATCAGAGATCCCAGGTTAAAAAATCTTTGCTGGGAAGTACGAACATTGATCTCTTTATCAATATAAATCATTCTTTCATATAATCAAAAACCACTATATTCATTATTCATAGTGTACCTTCTACAGATGTATACATGTATTTTTTTGTCATTTAGTTCTTTCCTCATCAGCCATAACTAGAAATAAAAACATATTTGGAATAGCCATTCTCGCTCCATTTGTAATCCTTTCAAGCCCCAAAGAACTAAGAAACTTGATCTCAGATCTTTCCAGAATTGAGTCTACTAAATGATATTTCAACAGAAGATGAAGGTTCCTTGAGGATCCAACCAAGAAGATGTAAGAAAGTAAGTTTAAACTACAGCAGCAACTTAGAGAAGAGTTTTCTTCATGCCAAGTCCATCAATGATGTCCTCTAGACTTCAATGTACCATGATTTTTTGCAAAACAGAAAGCTGTTGGCCACCAAAATGCCCCTACTTTCAAGTCAAAGAGCACACCACGCCCTTCTGCGTACCAACATTTCATGATTATACAATGATGCAATAGGAGGTAATGAGCAGATAGATGTCTTGGGTTTCAAGAGTAAAAATGAAAACCAAAATAAACCAATCTTTTCAACAATTCAAACTCACTTGTCTGGAAGAATCTGTAAGTGACTGGCAATATAAGTAGTGATCTAAAGACCTTCTGAAGTTGCAAAGCCTGGAAGACTTTCTTTGGCACCTGCAGATTATTCAGTAAGAAAACAGGGTGCTAGTAAAGTGGGTAGAAATTGGTGACTCTGAAGTTTTTAATGTAGTAGAAAGGAAGGAGTCTTGTCTAGGGGCTAGAAAATCTGACTTGGAATGCAGCTGCTGACATTTACTTGCCTGATCTTGGGTTCAACTTCTCTGAGCCCCTTTAAAAATCTGCAAAATGAACATCAGCATCTATGCCCTACCTGTCTTCATAGGGTTGCTTCACCCTCCCAATGAAAAAGCAATGGATTTGAATGTGCTTTGGAACTTGTAAGTCATCGTACAAATCATCGTATTATATATGTATGCTTTCTGGTATACCCATAAGTGATTCAGAGAGAAGGAAAAAAAAAAGAGGAGGGAAAGTAAGTACAACAAAGAGAAGCTATAGAAGGGAGGAATGGGAGAGAAACCAGGAAGAGAGAGAAACTAACATGGAAATGAGGGAACAAAAAGAACAGAAGGGAAGTAAAGAGAAACTGGTGTTGGTACAGTAACAAATAAATCCCCCCAGCATGACAGCCTTCTGCTGAAGCATTTCATTTTCCCACAATATAATGGTGTGTTATTGCCCATTATCTGTTCTGCCAGTGCCAGAGTCGATATTAAATGAGGGGCAGCTGCATTTAGCTGCCATTTTTCAGCTGTCTTCACGTTGCCATGGAGACCCGGTTGTTTCTTGGTGAACCTGCCAGGAAAGCAAGGAGGAGTTGGGTGGAGGGGGAGCAAATGCTGCAGGGGGTTGGGTGTCAGGGCGGGAAGTGAGAGGAAGGCCAAGGGCCGGGGGCAGGGGAACATGACAAAGGAGAGAACAGCATGGAGCTGGCTTACCATTCTCTGCTTTCACCTGATAAATCAGCCATTTCCAAAACACAATCTATATTCCAGTGGTCCTACGCAGCAGATTCTCCTCTGCATTTCCTTTCAACTCAAATTCTACAGCAGCTGAGTGGATGTGGAGTTCTGAGATAATCGTAGATTTCTTCCTTCAGCTCCTTCCCTTTCTCCCCACACCTGCCCCCCATGGTTTCACCCACACCTTGTTGTCAACCTTAGAGAATGGCTTTGGATCTCTCAATCTCCAACATTCAGAATACAAAAACCAGCTTCATCAAGGACATCAATACCTGGGCTCTGCCCAACCTGTATGTTTTCTCTAGAAGGTATTTGTTTTTTTCAGAGAATCATCAACTATTTAAATTTACATAGGGTTTTTGAAACCAGTGAGTGTTCCCCCATCACAAATTTTAATATCAGAGACAGTTTACAAATAAGAGAAGGGGACCTGGCATGAGAGACCAGCGCAGACCCCAAGTGATGAGCCTTGAGGACTAGAAACCTGATTCTTTGCCCAAAAGGGGCAGCAATGCTTGTGCCCTTGGAAGAGCAGGAGCCTGGTTGGCCAGGTCTTAGAATTTTTCAACAGAACCCAGAAATCTATTTTTGAATAAAATTATTTAGCTTTGTATAAATAATAAAAATGAACTTACTATTGAATAAACTACCTCAATTGACAAATTTCCAATTTTTAAACGTTGACTCAGCTTTTTAAAATATTTCCACGTGCTAGTTACATGGATTGTCAGTTTGCAGCTGGACTTAGTCCAACGTCATTTTAAAATGAGCCTAAGAAAGGCTAAGAAACTTGACAAAACTCTTCACCTTCCCAAATGTAAGTTTCCATTCCATAATCTAATTTCTCTCTCTCTTTCTCTCTCTCTCCCTGCCTCTCTCTCTCCCTCCCTCCCTCCCTGCTCTCCTTCTCTCTATCTCACATTCTGTTACATAGTAGAAGGTAAAGACAGCTGTGAATTCACTTCTTCAAGGATCCCTGTTGGCTGGTACCATGCATGAATTTGCACATGAGGTAAACGTTTTCCAAGATCCCTGAAAATTGTGTGCCACGTATCAGAAGGAGACCACAGGGTGGTTACCTGGCAGTCCAAGCCCCATTAGTACTTGCGCCTGTAGTGCCTTTTCCACTACAAGCATCCTTTTGCTGGTTTTTAACTACTAATTATAAAAATAAGCAAAGTGGTCATTTCTTGAACACTTACTAGGTGCCAAAAAGTACTTAACATGTACTTTCTGATTAAATTCTCACAAGAACTCCTGGAGTCATATATTATTATTATCCCATTCAACAGATGAGAATGCTGAGGGTCAACCAAGGTCATGTAGCCAGTACAATATCAGGCCAGGAATCTACTCACATCTTTCAGAACTCAAAGCTCAAGTGCTTAACCACTAAGTTCTACCATTTCCTTACAAACTGAGAAAATCCCAGAGCCTAGTTTTATGATATCCTATTCATTTCCTTCTTGGTCCCAAACTTTAAAGCAGTGTGACCATTTTTGCCAGGACATGGCTTTCTCCATCATCCTCATAAACAATAAGTTTAATTAATAATATCTTTCGTTATAATCCTGGCTTTACTTTCCTAGGTTTACTTTCACCTGTGCCACCTTACCCTTTCTTTCATGGAGGTTATCTCATGATATCTGCCTATCTCTACCCTGCCCTTAACTACTTCCTCCTCCAAATGACAGCCAGCATGATCTTTCCACGTGTAAATAGGATCACATCATTCTCTTCCTTCTCAAGTCAATCAAGGTCTCCAGCTATTAGTTTCAAGATCGATCTCCATTCTGACCGAGCCATTAAAAGTCTTTCTGATCTCACTCACTTAGTGACCTGGCCCAGCTGTCCCCTGAATCCTCATCCCCATTCACTCCCTTCCAAAGCACACTTAATCCCCGTAGTATTAACCCACCTATAGCTTCCCAAATATTGTAGATTGCTACAAGCCTCCCTATGCCCAGACTTTTTCTGGAATACCTCTTCACCCCCTCCTTACCAATTTGTGTCCTACTCACTCTTCCCAACACAATTCAAGCTTCCTCTCCTCCAGGCAGCTGTTGTGATCCCCATGTCTAAATCAGATGCCCCTTCTTTGAGTGTCCTCTGCCCCAGGAGTAGCACTATGGTAATGACTATCATATTACACTGCAATCTTCTCTGAGGGGAGGGACACAGTCTAGGCTATTCAATTCTGCATCCTGGAACATTGTGCATTCTCATTAAATGGTTATTGAGTAGATTACCCATCTCAGTTGACAAAGAAATAAGGTTATTTCTAAACGTGTACATATACCCTTCCTGGCATTAAATATAATGGATCAAGTGACACTGAGCTCAATAAGAAGGTTTTCCTTGTCGACACTACACCTTGTGCCAGGATTCCTAAACAATGTCCCACTAGTGAGGATTTAGTGCGGCATATACACAAATATGTACATAAATACATATCTGCATAAATTAATCTATTTTTGTGAAACCAGTAAAGAGAAATGTTTTAATACACAATGATGTTTGGGCTATATTCTATAGAGTGGCTTCGGATGATAACCATGGTAGCATGTCTCTCTTTTGGCTGAAGGTGTAGCTAGGTTAGGGTTTTCAGAACACAACTGACATCTCTCATTCTCCATCCAAGCATCCTTAAGTGGGTGGGAAGTTGTAACAGTTCAGACCCACATCAAAGACTCCATTGTGTCCTCTGATGCCAGTGGACAGCAGGTTTTAGACCTTTGCAGACTAAAACTACCACCATCTCCACCAAGACTCTCAGAGTCCAACTTCTGTTTCATGTCTCTGGTTTTCTTTATACCTTAACATTGTTTTCTTAACAAAGGGCCATTTCCCTCCTGTCTCCATTTTTCAACTGGAAAACTTAGAATTTTCTCACATCACTTACACACTAACCAACTTCTCAAGTTCCCCTAACAGCTACACTCCTCTTGCTTTATGGTGCAAAAGAGCACTTAGAAACGTTCCTACCAGTCAGCTCTTCTACTCTAGAATGTTAAAAAGCCTAGGCCAAAAAATGTCACTGAGGGGCTCTGTGAATATCTGAGGATGTAAGAGGGATAGATTGCCATTTCTTTAGGTAAACACACACACACATCCACAGAAACCTTAACACAGATAGTGGAGAATAGCAACATAGTATGCCTGGTTCTTCCTTTACTTATCAGAATGGAACTGTTCAGTTTCACTCAAATAATAAATTTGGTAGGAATAAATCTCATCTGAAAGCTCTCCATGATAAGGTCACAAGAATAAACACTCTTCTCTCTACACATCTGTATCCTGAGTCTCCAGCACAGCACCAGGCACATAGCAGGTGCACGATAATAGTATTGACCCAAAGAAGGCACTGTGGGGACTTCCAGACTCATAGCTAGGCCAATGATGAAGGAGATGACTGAGCCGAAGGAGGTGAGATCATTGTGTCAGGGAAGCAGATCAGAGCCCAGGTTTGCCTAAAGAGATAGTTGTCCTGCCTGAGTCCTTAGACCTTGGTCCTTTAGGATTAATAAAGGAGCCAGCTCAAAGGGGGCAGGCCAAAAAGGATCAAATGCTTTCATGGAAGCTCAGCGGGAAAGGACTCCATATATTAGAATTCATCTTTGATTCTTCAAACTACTGATCCTCTTGTAATGAATAAAATATACCACTGGAGTGAATGCTTCATATTAATAAAGATATGATTTGGTCCTCCGAGGTGTAGGGAAAGGAGTATTCTCCCAGGGAGGAGATAGAGCTCTTTCTCTACACCTCTAAAACTTATCAAAGGCTTCTTACAAAAACTTACAACGCCCTCAGCTCCAACAGACAATGGGGCTGTGATCATAGAAATTATGAGCATGCCAATCAGAATCAGGGAATTCATCCTAGGAGGATGGGGAACAGGAAAATGAAGACTACCTAAAACAATGAAAGCTTAGGAAAAATGTTTCTCTTGCAGTAAATAAATATTTCTCACAATTTCTGTTGAGACACTTAGGTTCATACGCTACTTAAAAACAATCATCATACTTTTTTATTCCCCAATAAAAGCTTGCTCCATTTGTGGAAAAGGTCATGTTTTGGCTTTGCAACAGAGAGTATATGGTGTTTGTCAACAACACGCTGGCAGGTACTAAACCAAACATGCCCCCTGAGTTGACTGTCTCCTGGGAAAGAAAGCCCTGGCTTCATCAAACTAGCAGCACATTTTAGTCCAAAACATATTTATTGAGCATCTAGGACACTGTGTTAGGCTCCAGAAATACAGATTTGAATAAAACATGGCTTTTCACGTAAGTTCACAGCCTAGCATGAGAGACTGTAAGTTTTTATTTAAATATAATGTGCTCTCAGAGTACAGGGCAGGCAAATTCAGCAAAACTAAGGAAGGGACCAAGATAGGCAGGGAAGGTTTTCTCAGTGATTAAAGAGCTGAGTTAGTCTAGAAGAATGAGTAAGAGTTGGTTAGGGGGAAAGATAGAGAAGAGTTTCCAGGCAAAGGAAATCATATGATCAAAGAAAACTGAAGTTGGTATTTCCTGACTAAAAAAATGTCAGATGAGGGCATGGCCTTGACATATGACTACAGAGGAATCATAGGGGAAAGTCATTCAAGAGTCATGCATTGAGCATAGCTTGTATTTATAGCACAAATCCATTTTTAGGTGTTAATGTGTAAATTTCTAGAAAAATGTGGTTACTGCCATAAGGGGAACAGATTACTTTGATTTTTCTAGTTTAAAGAAATTCAGCCTTTCTTCTAGTCTTATACCCATATCCCTTGTCCTGCTCAATCTTTTTCTCTCTCTCTTGTTCGTCTCCACCTCCTCCTCAAATTTTTGTGCTGCTTGAAATAGCAATCATCTATCCTTCTTCACACATTTTGTCATTCTGCTAATCCTAAGGAATTAAAAACATGTATACACACTCACACACTTATAATCACATGAAGACACCATATGTCGAACTTTGTGATTATTTTATTATTTTAAAAAATCTGACTGCAGCAATCCTCTTTTAAAAAGTGGTTCCAATATTTACATGTAGCAGCTTTGTGCACCAATGAAAACTGAAGCTTTTCCTAACTTGTTAAATATGGTTTACTACTACACCATTTAACACGTATAAAATGTGATTCTTCTTTTTGTTTTATTTTTTTTAAAGAAATCCCAACAAATGTAGATGTTCAAATATAGCACTTCTGGCTTCTGTTTGTAAAGAGTGAGAAATGAGTAAAGATTTGATAGAAAAATACCCAGAGATGGCACCTCCCATATTTTTTTATGACTATGTGTAATAAAGCTCTTTGCCCAGTAGCATTTTTATATGACATTAAATTCCAGAATCTCACAGGGTTAGTTTTGATCTGACCTGAATGTCTAATTAGAGGCCAGAGATCCAATATATATTATTCACTTGGATTTTTTCCCTCTGAATTTAAGATTTCAATGGCATTACTCAAATGGAATTTCTTTCTTCCCCTTTTATAGGGCATAGTCATTTACTTCTAGCAGAATCTGCGTGTTAAGAGTTCAGTGTTTCCCTTTGAGCTTCCAGGAAGTGCTTTAACTTATACAATTAGATGTCAAGATATTAATCCTTGGTCTTAAAGAGTAAAAACTGTGACATCAAAGGTGACTTGTCTCATCAAAATACAGCAAGCTTCCTCTTGGGCCAAAGGTAAGATTATGACCTAAAACTCAAAAGGACCGAAGATGACTCCAGGTCAACTTGTGGGGTGGAGGTGAGGAAGTAGTAGGGAAAATCAAAATCAAAATCAAAATCCTTTGCCTTGTACTAGATCTCTTTAGAATCATGCCTTTAGGAAAATTTCTCTGAGAAAAATCTTTGAATGTGACTCCGGGGGACAGGCTTCTGACAATGTATTTTCTAAACTTGATCTTGAATATCCTTTGAGACTGTCTTGAAAGTTAGGACTCCGTATTTAGTCTCTGGTCTGTCATACACCCATGCCGTAAGAACGTTATTGAAACAGTGCTTTCAATACTTTGAACATGGATCTTTATTGTTATCATTCATAACTGACTACTAAGGGGGCTTTTACAAATTTCTAAGGTTGCAGCCTAGAGGGTAAAAGGGTTTCTCTTGATATTCTTACATGGAGTCTCACAGGGAGGTCTGAACATGAGTGGTTGGGCCTCTTTGCCCAATCAATGTCTTAACTCCTCCAGACTCAAATTCCTCTTCCATAAAATAAACAGAATAAACGGGATCTCTAAACTCCTTTGTAGGGCCAAACAGGCAGCTAGGTTAGAAATAAGCTAATTCTCACTTTTCCCATTTACAGTCAATATGAGAATAGACCTCAGAAATGTTAAAGAGGATTTTGCTTTAACTTAATACTAAATTTCCTATTTCTCACCACACAGTAGTTAGTATTCAACTGCAGCCATTGGGGGACTGGGTTCTTTTTTCACTCTCTTCTTGGGTTATTTCTCTCTACAATGATACCATAAGTATTTAGGGATATTCCCGTGACTCTCTTGTCATCTCTGCACAAAAATAAGTGAGTGAATAAATGATACTTGTAAGTCCAAAAAAAAAAACAAAAAAAGACCAAGACAGGATGACATGGTTTGGCTGTGTCCCCACCCACATCTCATCTTAAATTGTAGCTCCCATAATTACCAAGTGTTGTGAGAGAAACCCAGTTGGAGATAATCGAATCATGGGGGCAGTTTCCCCCATACTGTTCTTGTGGTAGTGAATAAGTCTCATGAGATCTGCTGATTGTATAATGGGTTTCCTCTTTCACCTGGCTCTAATTCTCTCTAGCCTGCCTCCATGTAAGACATCCCTTTGCTCTTCCTTCATCTTCCGTCATGATTGTGAGGCCGCCCTAGCCAAGTGGAACTGTGAGTCCACTAAACCTCCTTCCTTTATAATTTACCGAGTCTCAGGTATGTCTTTATTAGCAGCATAAGAATGGACTAATACACAGGAGAAGAGGGAGCAGAAAAATCTGAAATCCAAATTCTTATTTTCGTAACTGTGACTGTCAGTGCCAACAACTTCATTTCCAATGACCATTTAGCCCATGAAGGCCATGGCTCATGGGGCTGGTCTAGGTGCTCCTGATCCTTGACGCTGTCCATCCATAGTCAAAGTGGTCCCAGCAGGCAAGGAGAAGTCTTGTCCTAGTGATGTTGGTGGTTATTAATCACAGCCTACATTCACAAAGAAGCAAGCAGTAAAATGAACATGTGTAAGACAACCGCAGCTATTACCATAATTTCTAATTATGACTGTTTAGAGGTCTCTCAAGAAATATAATTAAGTTTAACATACCAAGTGATAAAGAAAAACTATTAATCCATCTCCTGTCCTTTCCTACCACCCACCGATAAGTCCTCTCTCTTTCTAAATTATTTGTAAGATGCTCTACACTTGCTCTGTGTTTTCACAAGAGGCACTGTCAAAGGGAATTTATTCCTCAGAGGACAAGACAGTTGGCTGGGAACCCCACTGCTGCCGCAGGCAGCCCAGGATTTCAGTTAAAGGGCCCTTGATTGCAAACCTCAAGAATAAAAAATAAATAAATAAATAAAAATCAAAACATGATGGGTAAAGAAATGAGGTCCTTTCAAAGTAGGCAGGCAGGCCTTTTAATGCCATCAAAAGCAACAGGGCAGGAAAGAGAACAGTAGGCGGGCAATGCAGAAGACCTTTGGGAATCCTGGGGAAAGGGAATAAAGAGGTATCAGGCCTGGGCAGGGGACACACTGCTTCTAAACATTTTTTCTTGGGAGAAAATTTTATTTAGCTCCACTGTCTACTACCTCTCAGAAAAATAAACAAAAAAAAGTGCCAAGAAATGGTTGAACTTGGAGCAGGAGGACCCCAGCTTGCCAACTTGCTGCCATGTCTCCCCATGCTAAGCACAGAACAGGCCTGCAGGCTCCTGACACTCCCTTAACCCTATGCCATGAACTGAAGGGCAGGGGACAAAGGGAAACCAACATTCCATCCCTCCCCTAGCTAAGGTCATTCTGAAGGCATCTCTCTGACCCAGTAGCAAAGTGGATTTATGAGACACAGCTTTCCCCAAGTTATCTCTGATCAAGGATTCTGAAGACATACAAGGCTGGTTTAGAAAGTCAGCCACCACTCTCTGCCCTCATGGGGGTGTTCAGAGTCTTAAGAAATCAGAGTAGGAATTTGCTTCTAGTGGGGCTTCAACCCCTGGAAAAAAGACCATTATGCCCAGACCAGAAATTGACCTCTGTGGGACTGGAGAGGTCTTGGAGTTGTCTGGAGACACTACAGCTGCTCCTGGGTCACTACGTTACTCTTTCAACTAAAGCTACACTGACCCAGAGTGATATATCAGACATGAAAAGGCAAAACAATTACTCAGTTCACTTTCCTCTCCCAGGGGATCAGTCTCTGCTGCCATCAGTAATAAGGAAGGACATCAGGTGCCCTAGATAGAAAACCAAGAAGAGAGGAGGGCAGGAGTGAGGAAATAACAACTCAGGCTCCAAAATTCAGTGTGCATGGGCCACCTGGGAGGAGAATGCTTTGCTTGCTTTTGAAGGTAGAGTTCCTTGGAATTAAAAAAAAAAAAAAGGCTAATGTGAAATGCAAACCAAACTTTCTATCACAGAGAAGCCTATATACCCTATATGTATTCAGAAAGAAAATCGTTTTCTGAAGGTGATAGCACCAGGAGTGATTTCTGGAGAATTAATCACTGTAAGTGTTTGAAAGGAGGATGACAGAAGACCTTGAAACTCCTTGTGAGCTACAGGTCAGCGCCCATCTCAGATGACTTCATTGTGATGCATCCAGAACAGCAAATCTTAAACCTGTAGTTCATCCAACCTGACATAGGCAAGCAACTTCAAAGTGACTGATAGCATTTTCCTAACCTTAGAAATGACCAGACTTTCCAAGGTAAAATATTTATCTTTGAGGAGACACTCAAGGAGGCAGAAATTTAACTGAGCACGTTATGAACCAAGACTGGAGGGAGAATAAATAGAATAAACCTTTTACCAGTTGTATCTACTCTGATTGGCAAAATGGACCAAGATGGCAGAAGATGAGGGTGCCAAAAAGAGTTCATTTTCAAAGAATCAATACTTTTCAGGCTACAGAAAGACAAGAAACTTGCATGAAGGACCACCCTCATAAGCTCGCCATCATAGGAAATGTATGGCCATAAAGAAACCCTACATTTTACTCACACAATTGGCATATGACCAAAAAGAATAGCTCTGGTTATCAGTAGAGAACTTCGGAAAGTGAGGTCATTGCAAATGGATTTTTTTAAAGCCAAACGTTTTTGTTATAGTCACTGATATTATTATTATTGCTATAGTCATTGATATTACTGAAGTAGTGTGTTGGAAGGTTGTCTATAACAACGCAGATTTCATTAAAATAAAATTCAGCTGCAAAACTGTATCTAGGTTTTCTTTCAGGGATTAGCATGCAGGTCCTGGACACATGGAGGCAGCTACCAAAGGCCAGACCAAGGTGATGAAACCCTGAACTAGGGCAGTAAAGTAGACATGGAGAAGAAGAGTCTATCTGGAAAGATATTTGAGAAGTAGAATTGTAAGATCTGGTGACAGATTTGTGGTAAAAGGCGAAAGGAGAGATGGGTTTGAGCAAGAGGAAAAAGTCTAGGTTAATACCAAGTGATAGAAGGGATGGAAGTTTTTCTTTTTTTTTTTTTTTTTTGAGACGTAGTCTCGCTCTGTCACCTAGGCTGGAGTGCAGTGGCCGGATCTCAGCTCACTACAAGCTCCGCCTCCCGGGTTCACGCCATTCTCCTGCCTCAGCCTCCCGAGTAGCTGGGACTACAGGCGCCCGCCACCTCGCCCGGCTTTTTTTTTTTTTTTTTTTGTATTTTTTAGTAGAGACGGGGTTTCACCGTGTTAGCCAGGATGGTCTTGATCTCCTGACCTCATGATCCGCCCGTCTCGGCCTGCTAAAGTGCTGGGATTACAGGCTTGAGCCACCGCGCCCGGCCTGGATGGAAGTTTTTCATTCTTCCCGTTCATTTCTATACTTCTAATGAGAAATAGAGAAGCGACTTTCGTGGAGCAGAGGATAAATTCAGGTTTAGATGTTTGTTGTTTGAGGTTCTTGTGGGACAAGTAGGTAGAGATGTCTAATAGAAAGCTGGGGACATGGTCCAGAGCCCTGGAGGGTGATCTGGGCTGCCAATTTGGGTTTGAGGCTCATTAACATTCAGGTGGTATAGACTGTCCAGAAAGATAATGTTAAGGGAAGACAAGGGAGTTGAGGACAGAACCTCCAGGAGCACAAGTCCTTGATAAGCAACAAAAAGAAGCAAATCATTAAAGGTGAATGAAAAAGAGGACAATCAGGTGTCACAGAAGCCAAAGGAAAATAAAGTAGATCTACCTCTTGGGAGATGTGGTTTCATGACTTCTCCACTCTGTAATTAGTTACAAACATTGGGAACAGTATTAAATGGAACTGGGGGGAGCCCAAAGGGACAAGAGATACACATTTTTGACTTTATGACAGTATTGTAGTAGGGAAGGCCATATGAGTGTAAGATACATTGTTATAAGGTGGGGCTCTTCTAGCACCAGCTGATAGGAGCCACCTGTTCTCTTCAAAGTCCCAGCCATCTTTCCCTATTTGTGGTGCTGTATAACAACCAAATTGGAAGTGAAAAAGCTGGGCAAAGAGTAGGTGCATCAGGCACTAGAGTGGTTCCACTGTTGGACACCTAAGACCAGCATCAATCCAGGAAAAAACTGGGTAATAAGTGAATGTGTCCCTCTGCCCGCCTTGGTCACCTGTCCTCCCTATTGGCACCCCCTCTCTTATGTGTCTAAGGGACACTTGCCTGAACCCAGTTTAAAGTGGTACTTCTGCCACCTGTGAGCTGAGGAAGAGTGGTATGACTTGCAGTGCAGTGAAGTGCTTCCAGAAATTTCTTAAGTCACTTTATTCCACCTATCGCCTGGCCCAGCCTATAATGATAGCTGGTGGTATTCCATCTTGCCCACCACCAGACAGCAAGCTTTTCACGGGACCCTTTTCCCTCCTCTCTATTATTTCTTTATTTTCCCTGTCCATTTAACCTGTCCCAGCAAATACTTTAGAACACCGTAAGTATCTCTGGCACTTTGGCTCATGAGGGCCTTTAAGGCTAAAGAGATTTTTGTATAGAGTGAAAAAAGAGTGATCTGATTAAAAACTGATGTTAGGCTGTAGGGGGCGAAAGTCTGCAGGACTGGGTGAATGACTGAAATGGAGTTTACCAGTGTCAAGGGTTGGAGGGGTACAGGAAAAGGAATCAATGGTGATCCTGAAGGTTGGAAGACCAAGAAGTGTACAGACAAAGCATGTGAGTTTGGATTTTGTAGAACTATCTATGTAAGACTGACTTTTAGGCAAATTGTCACTTGAAGGCACCAGATTGCTATGTGTTAACTATAACTATAGACTAAGGAATAAGACTAAATTTCTATTATGAAGCAAGAAAGGTAATTCAAGTTCCTCATTTTCAAAGGAAGAAATGCAACACGCTATAAAGCAAATCATTTAAACCCTCAATAGCTTTGCCAGCATAAGTTGCATTCCAAATGTCTGTAGGTGGAAAGCCGCTATGTTTCAAAGACGCCCTCTTCAATGCCATGAAATGTCTTATTTCCTTTCCATGAGTTAAACTCTTGGAAGAGGAAGTAGAAGGAGGGAAGTTTTGCCAAGTAAATTGGGGATTCTTGTCCCAAAGGGTAAAAGGAGCGGATGTACTAAACTGAGTTTTGTCCCTGCATGCTGCATCTCTTCTCATTCCATTAACCTCTTCAGCCTCTCCATAAATGAATCCTCTCGTATTATTTCCTGTAACAAAGGGCAACCGTCAGGGTAAGAAGACCCTACTAAGAACTCTCTGCCTGAGCCCAACATCAACAATGCCTGTATGATGTTCAGCAATCCAGTCTTTTTTGTTGTAACCAGAGACCAGAGTTCAAACTTCTTGAAATAATCCCCACCTAGACCCACCTTCCAGTTTACCTGAGAACTCACTTAAAGACTACACCACAGTAACATATTCTGCAAAGACCCTGAGTCCCAGAGATGGCACGTACCCCAGACTGCCTTGCTCCTCTGCAAACCTTAGCCAATTACTGAGATGTTGGCTCCCTCTGCTACAACTACATGTAACCCTGTCTTCAAAGCCAAATATTAAAAAGCCTCATCCATATTAACCAGCTCCCTTTGGGAAGTGATAATTGGAAAACCACATAATGATATCTGTTTGCTAGAGACAATATCTAACTGAGGTGGAAGTGACACAGCAAATGTGTGACTGCGAGAGCAGACCCCAGGTGCCTTAGCTGCCCCAAAACATGGACATGTGACTGCAGAAGAGGCAGGAGTGTTCCAGCTCTGCAGCTGGGTACATTGTTACTCTGGATGAAACAGGACCTCTCTCTGTTACAAATCTGACTCCCAGAAATAGAAAGGATGATGCACTTTCCCTCTCTCTCTCTCTCTCTCTCTCTCTCTCTCTCTGTGTGTGTGTGTGTGTGTGTGTGTGTGTGTCTTTCTCTCTGCAGAATCTCAGGTCAGGAGTTGTGCTGAAAGGATTCCCTGAGCCCCCTTGGCAGTCAGTGTCCCAGGAACCCTTGCTCACACGTGACAGCTGCACCACCAAGCCAAGTCTGAGGGGGTGCTGGGCATGCTACTGCATTCTAACCACTAGAGGGCAACAGAGTCACATCGACGCCTCCAGCTCTGGTTCCATCACCTGAAAGAAGAGTAAACTGCACACAAATCACTGCCATGTTCCTCAAATTGAAGGCTACGGTAATTATCCATGAAAATGAGGAATTCAGAATCTGCTACTCTGTAAGGCTGTCTGGGCTTTGCTTTATCTTGTCAACTTGCCCTTCAAGGTGGCCCAGAGCAGTGAAGCAGAGACCTTTTGAGTTCTGCATCTTCGAGGGTGAGTCTTAAAGTCCTCATGCTTTTAACCCTGATGAAGCTGGTGTCTGTAACCCACCCTTCCTGTCTTTCTGAGGTGGTAACAATATGCCAAGAGGCATCAGCTAGCCGTGGCATACCCTTGGATCCCCAAGGGGATGCAGATACCCTTGCATCCCCTTGACTCATGGCCACTGTTTATATGTCTTCTTGAAAGGACACTGAAATATGGGAAAATATGGAGCTGGGTGGTAGGTGAGAGATGATGAAGGGGAGGCTTCCTTGAACAAAATGGAAAGAAGAAAAGCCATCCCCAATCCACAATCTTATTGTTATAAGGGCCCTTGGAGATATCCAACCCAACACCTCAGCTTCACGGGCAGAGGATCTAAGGCCCTGAGAATTCTGATGGCTCTCCAAGGTCAAACTGTTGAATGGCAGAGCCAGGTCGAGGCCTGAGGCCTCCAAGGTCCTTGCTATATTTTTTCCTGTACCCCATGAAGCTTCTATCAGGCCCTTTGTAAGACACAAGATGGGGATGGAGATAGAAACTGGAAAAAAAAATGAAGAAAATAGATTCTTCAGTTTTTGTAATCAACATGTAGTACTGTAGGATAAATTTAAGACAATATTACTTCTCCCTGGAAAAAATAGGATTTTTATCTTTAATTGTAGAAAGAAAATACTTATTTTCTCTTAAAGGAATTTCAGTCACCAGTGAACAGTGTGGAGGGATATTTTATTTAGGGGGCTCATCTACATATTTTTAAAGTCAGACACTAAGCTCACCTTTTCCCCACCCTCCCCGTCGGCTGATCCTGCATTTATCCCAGCTTTAAAGACCACCTCATCCCCCACACAGTCTTTTCCAGCAATATGCTGGCCTGGGCCAGATGGTCAGAGTATGCCCTCAGGATCTTTCCTAACCTTTCAGAGCAGAAAAGGAAGAAGTAAAGAGGAAACCCCCAGAATACTCTCTCTCTCCCTGTTGATCAGGGATCCTGGGACTCTCCCAGCCCTCTCTGCACTGCTCAATGTCAAATAACAAGGAACATTTTTGCAGTTTCCTCCTTGTTATTTGATCTCCTATAGCCATCACTTGAGCTCTTTTCTCTTCCTTTTAATTAATTAATTGTTTAGACTGTGCCCTCAGAGCTCTGGCAAGGGTGGGAAGAGCATAACAACTTTATTAATGCAGTTATTATATTACTCCTAAAGGCAATGATGATGCAAGGAAGTGAACAAAGGAGAGTTGAGTAACTGAATAAGATGTCATGTGTCTTCTGACCTCATTTTAATCTTTCCCAGGTGTCTCACTGGCCATTTTCTACCACACGACCTCTTGAGGTCCCTTACAGCTCTCTCTATGGCTCTTTAAGACTGTAATGTACAGAACTCTAATGGTTCAGCAAATTGGTGTTGTCAGGGGCAGAATAATGATGATTTCATTTTATTCATGATATAAGAATTAGTAATAACACACGTATATAGTACTTTTATAAAAGCACTTACACAGCACGGACTTCTCACAGCAAACCTGAGAGGTGGCAGGAGGAGGTATTATCCCCTCCATTTTACAGATGGGGAAGCCGCAGCACAGAGGGTTAGCAAGTACCTCCCATTGGGCTGATGCAGTACCACACCAGAGCTTCACCCTCCCCACCCCACGCCCAAGGGACTCACTTGCCCAGAGATCAAGCTTTCCACCTCCCTTCACTAACCACTTAAATAGTGAAGAGAGCTCGGGAAAAAAAAGCAGCATCCTGATGGAATCTTAAATTTCCATTTTGACTTTAGTCCTGTATCTAGAGACCCAGTGTGTCAGGAACCCCGAGGATAGCAATAGAAGGAAGACAGAGGAAGCAGAGAGCAGTGAGCACTGTAAGATTTTAACAGAAGGTTTCTCAACCTCAGCACCTTTGACATCTGAGCCCAAATAATTATTTGCTGTGGCACTGTCATGTGCGTCATAGAACATTTAGAGCCGCATCCCAGGTCTCTACCCACTAGATGTCAGTAGCGCTCCCCACCCATCCCCAGTGTGACAAGGAAAAATGTCTGCAGCTATGCCAATTGTCCCCTTGGGGTCTAAAATTGCTCTTGGCTTAACCCATGGTATTATGATATTTAGCCTGTCTCAATATCTCTCTCTCCTCTGCCACTCCCTTTCCCAGCAATAGTTTGATGAGTTATTCATCCTCAACGGAGATGGTCAAAGTTCCATCTTTCTTAGGAGTTTGGACATCAATTCTATATCTCCCCAAAAGAGCCATCTTGGAAGAGTTGCCTTATCTCTTAGAGCCTCAGTTTCCTCATTAGTCAAATGCAAATTATAGCATCCATCTTGCAGATTTTTACAAGGATCAAACAAGACAATGTATATAGAAGCCAAGAATAGGATCTGGGTCAAAGAAAACATCCAAAGATATATAGCCAGTATGATTTGGAGGAAAGAAAGGGTTTGGGCGAATGGCAAATAACTGAGGATGATACCTCTTTAGGGAAAGTTTGCATCTGCCACCCCCCAGTCTACCTTGCTACAAGACACTGTCAGGAGTCAGTACTCCAGCAGAATTACTGTGTGCCTGGGGAAACGAGGTGACCTTACTCCCATGAGTGTACAGGACTGTACTAGCTCAATGACAAGCTCTGCTTCTCTCTGGATGGCAAAGCAGAAGTTGTCATTAACCACTGGAATATTTCTCCCTAGGTATTCAACCCTGTGGCCTTCCCTAAAGTTTCATATTGTAATTAATTTCTGAGGCCAACAGGCAGTTTTCTCCTAGAACTTCTCATGGCTATATTGGCTTCAATGACGTCTCAGCTAAAATGTTACCTCTTTACAGAGGTCATCCCTGACCACCCAACTACAGTCGCCTCAATCACTAGCCACCCTCTACTTCATTACCCTCTTTCTTTTTCTTCTTAGCTGTCTTGCTTTTTGTCTGTATCTCCCTTTACAATGTTAGCTTCATGAGACCAGGGACTTTGTTCTGCTCACCACCATAGCCTATACATTTGGAACAGTGTCAGAACTGCCGTAAATAGTCCAGAATATTTACTGAATAAGTAAGTAAAGTTATTTATTAACTCAAAGATGTGGAGTTACTCCTGTGGTCCTGACACTGGAAGACAATAGGTAGTTATTATTTATTTAATTGACCTGAAATGTTCATGGGGCACCAACTGTGATCCCTGGAGGCTGTTAGTCCTCAGAAGACTTTTTTTGAGAGGCCAGTTTTGTCCTGGAACAGGAGTCTTATTAAAGAGAAGAAAGCATAGCCCACAGGGGCTTCTTGAGTTCCTCCATCCTTTCCAGCTGACATTGCCAGTGACACAAAGTCATAGGAAGTGGACTGGGACAGGGAGATTGAGTGTGGACATCTGGCCCAAATATGAATCTACAATTGTGCTTAGGAAGGACCCCGAGAAGGTTTATATCATTAAAAGGAAGCCATCAGTTACCGAGAAAACCATTCTAATCCTCAACAGTAGTCATATTGACTGTCAGTCACCATGACCTGGGTAGGTGGTTCTGAGGTCCAGACCCTCATTTTCAAGCTTCTTTGCCCTCCCAACTAAGAGATCCCCATTGAAGAACAGATATCAGAATTGTAGTGGCATTTGGTGGGTTCAGGGATACAGAACAGACGTGACAACTCAGATCCTGCCATCTGATCTCTACCACCCAGACCCTGCCATGTGAGCCAGCCACCTGCACGAGGTCTGCAGCACCCCTCAGCGCCTTGTCCTTCAGACGGCTGGCAGGAGACTCAGGCTTGCTGAGGAGGCACGCCCTCGATGCTGGTACTGCTGCTTCCACATTTAGACTGCATTGCATTACCTCACTGCCAGCCAATCGGCGCCTCCCAAGGCTCAGCACACATTTTTCCCTTTGCCACAGACATTGCCTCATGTCACTCTCTCTGGCCCTGGAACATGTCGCTTGTTGTGTGCTGAGGGCATGCTCTGGGTGGAGTGGCCCTGGGGACGTGGGGGAAGGAGCAAGCTGGTCCTCAGGGCCATAGGCACCAGCAGCCTGTTCCCTCCAGACCCTTCCATATCATGTACATGAATCTAGCATCTCTGGAATGCAATATTCTGCACACCTGGGCCCCTCTCCATTGGGGTGGGGGCAGCAAGAGGGTTGAGCAGGGGTGGTGAGAGATTTCAGCACCCTTTGAAGAAGCTAGGCCCCAAGTCACCCTCAGAGCCCTAGGTGCATCTGCTGGTAAGAGCAATGGTCTGTTAAGCCTCTTTAAGTCAGGACCTCTCTGCTGGGTTAGGATGACAGTTTCCCCACCCTCTCTTCGACCTCTGGCTCTCTCCCACCCAAGACTAAATTACAGCTGCTGGCATCTCCACTGACAAAACAGAGGAGTGAAGACAATTATTAAGGAACCCAGAGGATGTCTTTTGGCCGAGGCACATCCACATTGTTAAAGCCTCGGGACTCGGGTCTCAGGAAAGGCACCAGCAAGGTCTCACAAGGACCGGATAACTGTGTGGTCACAAGGCTGCTCAGCCTGTGCTTGGGAGAGCTGACTCCAAGTAGGGACAGAAAGCAGGGAGAGAGGGGCCTGAGGCCTTCCAGCAGAGACATCCCACCCCTGTGCCTCAGGTGGCTCCCTGGCCTCTCAGAAGGCCCCTCCATGCTCATTCTAGAGGGACACTTTCAGAGAAGGCATTTTATCTTCATGCGGTCTCACTTCAAAGAGTTTTTCCTCCAGGTAGAGCTAGAGATGTTAATATGTCTTTAAATAGAGAAGAGGAGGTGGATAGGGGACAGGGCGGGAAACCATTATAAATCTTCACAGGGTGTTCAATATTTTACACAAACACAGCTATCCAGCAGCAATAATGGCTCCACAGATGTGCCGCGTGTGTGCGTTGCTAATAGCTTTGCAGGCATCGAGGAGGAAAGTGTGGTCAGGGAACACAGCAGAGAAATACTAATGAGGAGCAAAATCAGATGATTCAAGGCTCCCTCCATTCAGTGCCTGTGCGCACAAATGAGGAGCAGGGTCGCTCTGCCGACGACGATGACATCAGACCTCAGCCTCCCAGATCTTTCCCCTTTGCAAGCCAACAGAGCATCCCCTGCAGATGGGAGGACGTGAGTCCTACTACAGATTAACTGTTGTGACTTCCTTAGCCCCTCCCTGGACAGAGGGATTCTGTGTTCAGATGTTGTTTAGTTATCGAGTCCCCAGTTGTCATGCACTATACCCAGCAGGAGGTATCATAAACACATCCATCAGAAAACCAGTGAAATTAGAGTAGAACAATGCGCACAGAACAGAATGCACAACAGCTAAGCCAATCTGCTAAATTCAAGTGCTAATGGAATTTTAGGGAGACAAAGAGGTGGTGGCCTATAGTGTCAAAGGGAAATTGATCCTGTTGTCATCCTTAGACAATTACATTCTCTCACCGTTCATCCCTCAGTTGATATATCCAGGCAGAAAGACATGTTCTTCCTTACCACAACCACAATGGCAGTTGGAAAGGGTTTCTCTGATGGGGAAACAGGGCAGGCATGCAATATTCTGCATGCCTGGGCCCCTCTGTGTTGGACCCTTGAGGAGCAAGAGTCACCCTGTGTCAGAGAACACACGATAATAACTTGTTGAATCACACTCCATGCCCAGAATAATTGTCTAAGGGCCTCTTCTTTAGCATCAGGCCAAAGTCTCAGTAGAGACTTTGCACAAGAATTGTACAAGATGAACTGGGCCCTTAAAATGCATTAAAAAGAAATCACTTGCCATCAGCTCCTTAAAAAGTAGCAAGAATAAAAAAGAAAAGATGGTGCAGTTAGTAGAAAAGCTTCAGCCCCACTTTGCAAAGCTGATTTATTTTCAGCCTTTTTAATTTCATTTATTACCTAAAGAATAATGCATACATTTTCAAGACCTGTTTAAAAAAAGAAACCTATTACATAACTGTAATAGGTCTGGCAACTATTGTTGTAGTGAACAAACTGGACATCTCATCTCAGAGAAACGAGTTCAGAAGTCTGAGGCCTACGCATTTTTTAGGGTGGTCCAATGCACCTGCTTCCTAGACAGGAAGGACAGGAAAATGCTACAGGTTAAAAGTATGAATCTAAACATTTCACAGGGGAAGAGGGGAAGCTATTTCTGAACCATTAGAGGAATGGAGATAGCGCAAGTGTCACTGAATTGCTGTCTCTTCTACCCTTTTCTTTCAAATGACACACAAATAGAGTCTGGTATCCACTCTTACGGGCACTGGGTAGAAGCTGGTCAAACAACCCATGCACAGTGAATCTATCAAGCATATCCCCATGTTGCATGACCACTAGGCACATCTCTAGGGCCAACAGTCTACTCTAAGGAAGAAGAAAATAGAGGTCTAAATTCTCTGTAGGACTGTAACAGAAACACCACATCATAGAACCAGGGAGAATTTTTCTAGTTCATTTCCCTTTTTTACTATTATTAACATAATTGTGAGTCTTAGAGTGTCAGTGACATGCCCAAGGCCACACACACTGGGCTGAGCTGGGGCTAGAGCTCAGGTCTACACTTCTTCCTCCAGTGTTCACTACACCACACTACTCAAAACATGGTCCACAGCCCAGCAGCATGGACAGCACCTGGAAGCTGGTTAGAAACACAGTCTTGAGTCCTACTCCAGGTCTATGAAATCAGAATGTATAGTTCAACAAGATCCCCAGGTGATGGTAAACACACTAAAGTTGGAGGAACATCGCCCTACCCAACACTGTCCCTGTGCACAGACAGGGGCAACTTCTCAGGAGGAAATCTCTGCTTGCCATGGCAACTGACCACTCTACTCTCACAGGCCATCCTGCTCAGAAATGGCCTCTAAGATGCTTTTGTGGGGACATAGCTCACCACTTCCTGTTAAGTAGATCTCTAGAGGACCAGTAACACCAAGGCACAGGATAATTAAAGCCAGGGGTCTGTATGCATCACTGTGCCTTCACCTCTTTTTTGCAGGCATAGCATTTACTTCTCCAATGACAGTCGCTGTCCACCATTTGTTCCATCTCCTCTTGTTAATTAACTGGAATTTACCATTCTTTTTTTCTTTTCCTTTTTTTTTTTTTTTTGAGACAGAGTCTCCTTCTGTCACCCTGGTTGGAGTGCAGTGGCCTGATCTTGGCTCACTGCAACCTTTGCTTCCTGGGATCAAACGATTCTTGTGCCTCAGCTTCCTGAGTAGCTGGAATTACAGTTATGTGCCACCATGCCCGACTAATTTTTGTATTTTTTAGTAGAGATAAGGTTTTGCCATGTTGGCCAGGATGATCTTGAACTCCTGATCTCAAGTGATCTGCCCGCCTCCGCCTCTGAAAGTCCTGGGATTACAGGCATAAGCCAGTGCACCCGGCCTGGAATTTACTATTCGTAAAGGAAGTAGGCCTATTCTCCATTTTCAGACCCATGCAAGCTTTCCTTTCTGTTCTTAAATGCATAGAGTTTTCACTCCCAAAGAAGAAACTATCAAACTTTCCTTTAGGAATGATCTAGTTTTTGACCCTAAGCCTCCACTGCTTATGAAAAAAAAATGTTTGTAGGTGCAAGATGCTTTTTGAAAGTATTCCCTGGAATATCTAGTCATTACAGAAGAGATTGGTCTGCTCACAATTCTCTCAACTCATTTATTGGGACCTTGGAGTGAGAAAGGATTGAGTCTCACCTCTGCATTGTACAGGTAAGGGGAATGGGATCACGATCTCTGTGTGGACTGGGACCAGGAGAAAAGTCATTCCTTCTACAGGCCATGATGGAACTGTCCAACCTGCATGAATCCTTTCAGAAAAATGATCTGTTTCTACACCATAAAGAGCACCACAAAACAACAAAGAAACCTAACTGTGGCAGAGGACCCTTCACAGCCTGAGTCCTTAGCCACTTGCCTGACTACTGATCCTGTGACTTCACAATTCTTTGATTTTTATCCCCTTTCCTTCCTTGGATGAGACACTTGGCAGCAGTTGCCAGGCTTGTTTTTTGGGTTTTGTTGTTGTTGTTGTTGTTGTTGTTGTTTGTTTAAGGGAGTTTCACTCTTGTTGCCCAGGCTGGAGTGAAATGGTGCAATCTCAACTCACTACAACCTCCGCCTCCTAGGTTCAAGCGATTCTCCTTTAAGGCCATTTGATCCTTTCCTCTGGCTCTCCTGCCCTTGGCAGCCCTGGCCTCCCTCCTGCAGAGTCCAGCCCAGCCCCTGAAACACAGTTCCTCAGTCTAGGTGGGGAAGACACACTTGCTGCCCCAGGCATGTCCTGACACAAGAACAGAACCAGGATTTATAAGAACTTGCCCTTCCCCCAAGATGCAGACAGTCCAGCCAAGGAAACAAGGTAAAACACACTCAGAGTAAATTTAACTAACAAGGCAGCAGATGAAAAGAGCTTAAGAGAATCTCAGGCAATAAGTGCAAGAGGCCGCCAGAAGCAGGAAGGGTCATGAAGACTAAAGGCTTTGGTGATTTCATGGCGGAAGGTCAGACTTAAACTGGGTTTTAAAGAGTGGATAGGATTGGCATAGGCAGGAAGGAGATGAAATGAACTGGGTTAGCCCCTCCAGAAGCTTCATGTGGGAGGCTGGAAGTGCACAGAAGTCTTCTTACGAGTCCTTCAGGAACAGCAGCTGTTAGCATCCTCTCCTGTGGAGAGGAAGCCCCCGAATAGACTCAGCCAAAGGCAGCAGCCTTCTTAGGAATGTATATTATGTCCTGGATCTCAGTGGTGGTGGGCTTTTGCAGGGCTTCTTGAGGGCTCCTGTATCTGCTCACTGCTGAAGTCTACAAAGGCCTTAACCAGTGGAATGCATGTCCCTGCCTGAGACTCCTGGCTGGCAGCCTAGATCTGGAGACCCCAGTCCTTTCCAGGAACCTGCAGGCGCCAAGCAGCATGTTGTCTAAACACTTGGCATTCCCTCCATCTCAGAATGCACCAGATTCCCAAGCAGCAAATACAGCCAAAACACCACATTACACATACTATTGTGTCTTCCGCAGCCATAATAAGGGTTGTTTGTGAAGTTGTTGTTGAGTGTTTTTGTCTTTCCCTCCAACATTTGCTATGGTGAATATCAGACTTCTCTTTGTGGCTTTATATTTGTGTTGATTTGATACACTCTGAAGCATGACAGAAAATACAGCACAGTCCCAAACTCTCTGAGCCAAGGCAGCTGGATATAGGGGGACAAGGGATTGAGAAAGCAACTTCTGGGTCTACGTGGAGCCAAATGCCCTGGATATACCTTAAGAATGATGCTTCACAGATGGAGATTGTGTTGAGTTCTCACTTGTACTGTCTATTTGGATTCTTGTTCCACTGCTGTAAGGAAGGAGAAGCAAGCATTATCATCCCGATTTACAGTGTTGCAGCTCATGGCCCAGAGAGGCCAAGAGATTTGCCTAGTTCTACGTAGTAACTTAGTGGCAGAGCCAAGCCTAGATCCTAGGGTTGTTCACATCTCAGCCCTGTATACTCCTAGACTTCATCAGGAGCCCAGGGAAAGTGGAACAACAGTAAAAAGGGAGTGAAAGAGGGGGCATGTCCCATTTAGTTATTACCTTTTATTCCACAGAGCATTAATTTACTTGTGATTGGAAGATATCAGTTACAAACTGTATCATCTAGGAAAAAGTATACGTCAACAATATATGCACAGGATAGAAAGGTATAACATGATGAGCACGGGACACTCAGGAGAATGACTGAGTGGTGAGTATGGTACAAAAATTTTCACTTATTCAATTATTCAAGACAACTAGGACATGATCAGAAGTAAATAGTAAGGCACCCAAGAATCCAGACTTTATGATGCAAAACTCAGGTACAGAAGCTTATACTTTTAAAAAAATCCTCTCAATAAATTCTTCTCATTTATTTACTATTATGTTTACTGATTTATTCTTGCTTTGTGTATGTCATAATTATCTTGGTTATTTCAGTCCTTGTGCAAAATCAAGTTAAAAGTAAAAAAATAGAAAGTGACGAGGATAATATTAGATATACCTATTAAAAAAAAAACAGCTGATATCCAGACAATGAAGAAGACAGCAAAGTAAAGAATTTATTTTTTTAAGAAGCTAAAAAACTGGTAAACAACCCAAAATATAGAAATATGACAAAGGTCTAACATCCAATATAACAATAATTATATTCATGATGACGCCCTGAGTCTTTAAGAAAAAGTTTAAAATGGTTGATATCCTACAAGATTTTTAAGAAAATGGGAGAGTATTAATTCATTTTGGAAAGATGATTGGCAGATTAGCTCAGATTAAAAATAGTTGAGAACGTGTAGAGGGATGAAATCTGAAAATTTATCTTAACAGGAACTTCTAATTGTCCAAAAATGGGAATCTTTTAGAAGAATCTTTAGAGGATTGGAACTGTAGCATAATCAGAATCCCCTGGAAGACTCATTAAAATCATCTCATTTAATCTTTACAATAATCCTGTGCTATTAACGTTCCCATATTCCATAGGGTGAGACTAGATTTCAGAGGGGTTAACTAATCTGCCAAAGGTCACACTTTAAAAACGGTTGATTCCATGCAAGGATTTGCATCTCTAACAAGTTTCTAGATGATGCTGATGCTGCTTGTCCACAGAAGGCACTTGGAAAGCCACTGCTCTAGAGGCTGACCAGAGAAAGTAGCAATAATAGTAAGAGAAGGACCAATAAGAAATGTAAGAACACATGAGTGGAAGAGGCCAAATTCTCTTTTATAACATTCCCAAAAGAACAAACACTCCCATGAGCTCCACGACTCTTAACTAGGAGCAAACCTGCTACGTTGAATGCAGAACCAGCTACATGGATGCAAAGTATTTCTTTCCCTATTCAAGCTTTGGACACAGAATCTTTAGAGAAGCCCCAGTAAACCTAACTCCCCTCTTCAAGCTTCTCATTCAAGACCCTTCCTGGGAGAAAATGTCCCAGGCCTCGGTGGGATATCAAGATCCTTCTCCAGCATCAGGGGCATGTTGCATAATTCCTCAGGCGAGCACTGCCAGCCAATGTTGTCACAGGCACAGCCCAGCAGGAGCCTATAAAATCCTGATACACAAAATGTGTTGACATTAGTAATCTCATAAAGATGGATTTGCCGTTTGCTCAAAAGCTTTCCATAAAGACTGTTTGTCAAAGATAGGAAGGAAAAAGCAGATGCTGAAGGGCTCTCCTTCAAGGTCCTCTTGGGGGACAGGGTGTACAGGGTCAGAGTGGGGGGACATAGTTCACCTTCTTCCTTCCTCAGGTCCCTAAGCACAGATCACGGGCCTACCTGATCAGGTAGTGGGGCTAATCCTCAAACATCCTGATTTGTCTCTAGCACAGAGCCTCGGCTGAGGACTACAGACTAAGCAAATAGAAATAGATGCTGTAAGAGCATTTACTGAATACTTACTGGATACCAGGCACAGCTGTAAGTGTTTTGCATGCATCATCTACTTTCATTTTCATGCCAATCCTGTGATACTACTGTCCTCATGGGGAAGTAACTTGCCCAGCCTCACGTATTCTGATGCTGTGGGTTCAAACCCTGGCACCATCTTGCCTGTAATGCAGAACTCTTGGGACTCTTCTTTCCTCTCTTGCTATTCCTTCTCAGCCTCCTTTGCTGGATGCCTCTCATCTCCTTGATCTCTAAATCAAGGGTCAAAAAACAACAACAAAAAAAATAAAAATAAAACTCTGTCTGTAAACAGCCAGATGGTAGATTTTGTTGGCTTGGCAGGCCATGAGTCTTTGTCACAACTACTCAGCTCTGCTGCTGTAGCTCAACAATAGCCACAGACAATAGAAAAGAAATGCAGATGAATCGTTCCAATTAAACTTTATTTACAAAAAGAGATGAAAATCTGGCCACTGTCTGACAACTCCTGCTCCAAGTAATAGGGCTCCCTAGCATCTGGGAAGAGAATCAATGCTTTGGCCCCTACTAGCTACACTCAATTTCTCTATGCTTCCATCCAGTCTCAAGCCTCTAAATAGCATGTGTATGCTAAAGATTCTCAAATCCATAATTCCAGTCTAGATTTTTGTCTAAACTCCAACCTTACTCATACCATCACCTATTTCATATCTCTACTAGAGTGTCTCCTAGACACTGAAATGCAAGTCCAAAGCTGAACCCCTAATTTCCAACCCTTCCCCCACAACTGCATCGCTCTCAGCCTTACCCATCTTAGCAAACAACAACAGCTCATCATTCCAGGTGCTCAGGCCTTAACCATGTGCTTGGTGTCACCCTGGCCCCTCCCTTCCTCTCATACCCCAGATCCAATTATCAATAACCCTATCAAGCATAGCTTCAAGATACACCCAGAATCAGACCTCTTCCGCCACTAACTTCATGGCCAAGTCACCTGGATTATGACAATAGTCTCCAAACTAGTCTCCCTCCACCCTCCCTTGTCCCTAAATTTCTATCTGCACTCTGCTGGAGTGATCAACCTTTAACAGTATAAATCAGAGCATATTCACTCCGCTTCAATTTGTCCATGGCTCCGTCTCACTCCCAAACCTTCCATTCTCTGGCCCCTTGGAAGCTCAGACATCATCTCTACTCTCAGCTTTCTTCCCTCTGTACTAGCCACACAGGCCCCTTCATGTGCCTCCAACTCACCAAGCACATCCCCACCTCAGGGCCTTTGCACTGGCTGCCTGTGACCATCTCCCCTGATAGCCTTTTGGCTCAGGCTCTAATATCCTCAGGTATGAGCTTGAATACTACTTCAACATTGAGGCCTTTCCTGAATGTCCATATAAATTAATCACCCCTCTTTTTATCCCCGTTATTTCTTCTTATTTTTCTCCATAGCATTTATCACCACCTGATAATGTATGTATTTATATATTTCCTTTTTGTCTGTCTTCCTCAAATAGGAAATCAGCCCCATGAGAACTAGGGCTCTGTATGTTTAGCTCACTGCTGGAATCCCTGAAGCTAAAGCTGTGCCTGTTATGGAGTAGATATTGAACATTCTTTAAAATAAAGAAATAGACAAACCAAAAACAAATATATAATATCATCATTTTGTTTAACTCTGCAACCACTCTTGCAAATTGGCTAATGAAAAAGCAGAGGTACAGAGGTAAAGTGACTTGCTGAAAGTTACACAAACAACGGATGATTTGATGCTAGAACATGGTCTTTCTGATTGGAGGTTTTGTAAGCCTCTCACACAAGATATAAAATTGATAAATTCCATCCAATAATTGCTTCTAAGGAGAAGGAGGTTATGTTACAAAGTTATTTTTGTATTTCAACAGATGACTCCCAAAGCAGTGCTTATCAATTTATCTCACCAGTGTCTGTCTACATCACAAAGAATGAGAGACCATGCCATTTGATCCTGGTGGAGACTGACAGAGTTGGAGGAGAGCTGTTTCAGAAAGAACTAGGGATAGTGTATGTTTGATGACCAAATCCTTGCTCTAGAACAGTGATGTTCAGACTTTGGGACCATAGGCTTTTTAGATCCACTGACAGAGAAAATACTGATGACCAAAAGCTGATGTAAACTCAGTATGGCTCTTAGATGAATTTCTGCTTGTTTAATCTCAACAACCTCTACAAATATCTGGAAAACAATCACAGGCACACATACAGACAGACAGTCCACATACAGGAGATGTCATCCACTAATCTGAGAGGTGACGTGGTTTAGTGATTAGGAGGTGGCTCTTTTTAACCATGACCCCACCTCCTAACAGAAGAGAGACTCTAGACAACCTTCTTCGGCTCTTTGTGTTTCAGTTTCCTCAATCATAAGGTGATCAATATGCCATCAGCTTTACTGGATTGCTGAACTGGATAAGTAAATGCATGAAAGTTCTTAGAACGGTGGCTGGCACATAATAAACACTCAATAAATAGTAATTGTTATTTGTGGCAGACAGTATGCTATGTTTGGAAGGGTCCATAATTCAGCAGCAGTAATATTCCAGGCCCACAGAGGCTAAAACCCACAGCACAGGAAATACTGTCCTGGAGAGTGATTTTCAACAAGCAGGACATGCTGGGCATGGAATCATGTGCTGCTTTGAACACCCTGGGAGATCCTGTTACCCACCGTGCACATCACAGTCCAGTAAACTTTCCAAGACACTCTGCTAATTCAATGCAGACATACCCAGAATCAACTCTATTTCGTTTCTAATTTCTGCAGACAGTGACTTCTACCACTCTCCTCATTAGGACCCAATTTTACTATTAGAAAACAATGCTAGTAGTTCCCTTGGGTTTCTTATAAAGAGATTTTGTATCTGCTTCTAACCAATAAAAACTTTATTAGTACATTTAATAAGTTGAGAGCCTAAGATTCCCCTTCGGTGGGAACTGGCAATACTTTTCGTTTTTATTTTTTGTTTTTTGTTTTTTTGACAGATTGAGGTTTTTAAAATTATAAATAAATGTTTTCATTATAAATATATGATCCTTAAAGTTACAGAAATATAAAAAGAAGAAAATAATCATCCATAGGTTTGCTTTCCCCTCTCCTCACATTTAATATTTTAGTGGACAAATAAGTCCACTAAATTTTCTTATTCTTCCTAAAATTTAGAAAGAAAAAGTCTTACATCCATATTTTGGTTTGTCATTTTTCCAAGAGTACCATGTCTCTGGACTTCTGTGGCAATTGATCTCCTAAGCTTTGCAGGGTCTGTTTGATGGTCCTGGGTGGGCCCCAGAGGTGACAGGAAGGGAAAGTACATTGCCTATGTGAATGTTAGTATCCCAGAGGCCCTAATGAGAACCACAAAGCACCTGGCAGGAGGGTCAGCAGCTGGGATCTCAGCAGCATTCCAGCCAATCCCATTTATAAAGGCAAAACAGGGTGACACACACATGTCTGTGTACACCTGGGAATTTTCTAGTAGGAAGTATCATCTGAAAGATATGATGGTTGTTAGCTCTGCAGAACAGCACAGAGTGTCTTGGATAACAAAGATCTTCTTTGCACTGTACTTATTTCAGTGTATTTACTTTCTACAGCACGTATTGTATCGTGTGGATGGGTTATTGTCTTAGTCCATTTTGTTGTTTTATAGCAGAATACCATAGACTGGATAATTTACGATGAAAACAAATTGATTTCTCATAGTTCCAGATGCTGGGAAGTTCAATAGCAAGGTGCTGGCATTTGACAAGGGCCTTCATGCTATGTCATCTCATGACAGAGGCAGAAGGGCAAGTGAGGGTGAGACTGAAACACAGATGGGGGCAAGCTTATTTTTATATCAACCCACTCTTGAAATAATGACATTAATTTATTTATGACAATGGAGCTCTCGTGGTCTAATCACCTCTTAAGGGTCCCATCTCTTAATACCGTCACAATGGCAATTACATTTTACACAAGTTTTGAAGGGGATATTCAAACCACAGTAGTTATTCTATTAATAATAACAATTTAGAAAGAGATGCTGCTACTGCTGCCCCTTTGGTGAAAGATAAAGAATCAGTATGGCTGCTTGTTTCTCAGGGTAGTGACCTAACCTGTAATGGAGGAAAAGAACAGAGGTGGGAGAGGAGAGCACACCATAAAATTGCAGTCATGCTTTTAAAAATGCAAGGCAAGCTGACTGACAGGTGCTTGATACCTCCTAGGCTTCCTAAACTCCAGATCTCCAAAGTCATGAAGTAGCTCTCTCTAGTCCTGCAGCTGCAGGAAACCATGAGCTCACCCACAATCACTCTGAGCTGTCTCTCACTGATAAGGATGCACTTTCCTTCTATATTCCAGCCTTACAGATAATGGACAAAACAACATGAAGTAGGATGATGTGAAAATTAATAAGTACCATATGGAGGATAGATATGGCATCAAAGAAAAGTACAAACAGATATTAATGAAAAGAAGCTAATGCTGAGAACATTTAAGCCCTATCAGGGTTGGCCCTTGGATGGGTTGAACTAGGGTGTGAGCAAAATACACATTGCAACAGGTATGAGCACCTTTGATATTGATTCTTTCTTTCTCTTCAGTTCCTCTTGCTCTATAGTAACCAGTAAGCTATTACATGGGGTCCAGGATCTAGCCAATTACACATTCTCAATGTATATATGTGCACATAAAATCACTGCAGCCTTAGAGAGCAGAGGAAGGAATGCCCATAAATGGGTCCCTGTCTTCAGAGATGAAAATGTATGCTCAAGCAGGAAAAATAATGAAAAGATATACAAGATGAAAAAGTATTTTTATAAACCTGTAGAGAAGAAATGCTATGGTCTGATTGTCCTCTAAAATCCATGTGTTGAAACTTAATCACCAATGTGATAAGTGGCATTAACAACCTCTATAAAAGGTCAGCTATGTGAGGACACAGCATGCCTCCCCTTAGGAGGAAGCAGCAACAAGCTCTCAGCCCAGAAGCAGAGAGCAGCCCTCACCAGACATGAAATGTGCCAGCACCTGGATCTTGGACTTCTCAGCCTCCAGGACTGTGAGAAATAAGTTTCCATTATTTATAAATTATTCAGTCTGTGGTATTTTGTTCCAGCAGCACAAATGGACTGAGATGACAAGTTAAGAGCAAGACAAGTTAGTTATAACAAGTTAGTATTAGATCAAATGGCTTGTACTAGTTAGTAGCCTTGTGATCTTGGTCAAGTAGCTCTCTATGCCTAGGTTTCTTTAACTTTAAAAATGCAGTGAATTATACCTAATTCACAGAATTAAATAAAAAGTTTATGTAAAATACTTTCCATTATAGAGTACCTGGCATATAGTAGATGGTTTACAAATGTTAGCCATGATTCTTGTGTTCGTAGAACAGTATGATGTGACAGGAAGGGTCATGCTAAAAAATTGAGGATAAGCATAACTTTTCCCCTTTTCAAGGACTAAGGATGTAAACATTCCAATATCCAGATCAGGTAACTCCATTCCAAGAGGGATGAAAAAAGCCCTTTGGGCCCCACAGTCCTGGCCTGGCCCCAAAGAAGAGTTACTACTTTTCTTCTGTACAATGATCAAAGCTACCAGAGTATGAATCATGTATACAAGTGAGGTATTCATTGAAGGACTCAGGCAGAAGGACACTATTTGAGATTCATTTCCACAAGCATCTCTAATAGTCACTTCTCCAGTGAGTCTGTGGTGGGTGCTAAGGGGAGCTCAAGGGTGAATGAAACCTGACCTACCTTAAATTGAGACTAAATTCCTGTGTGTGCAGAATACTGAATCGAGTGCCAGTGGTGATGGAGAGAGGGAGGGAAAGGATACACACGGTAGTTCCTCCACAAAAAGGAGCTCACCCTTGAGTTGGAGATAAAGAGAGAATGCTTCTTGGAAGCCAACTCAAGAATATTTCAGATGGGAGAAGTGAGTCCACAATTACAAATGAGCCTGGTGTCAACTGAGGACAAGTGCTGAGCAGTGGTAAGAAAGGAGTAAGTTGAGGATAGTCATGAACACTGGTGTGTAATGAGATTGGCAGCCCCTAAATTCAGGCCACTAAGTGCAGTTAGGGCAAGCAGGCAGGCATGAGTACACTTCAGCAGTTGTCAACGTGTCTTCACCTCCTAATATTCAACAGTAGTACCAATGGCTCCCGTGCTCCTTCTCCGTGGCAGGAGCAACCCAGAAATTACAGATGAAATATTAAAGACTAATATAAGATGCTGCTGCCAATCCAACACGGGTATGGCAGTTAATAAAGATAACAACAATTAGCATTTGAAGACCACTTACCATATGACAGGCGTGGTTTTCAATGTCTTCAGATTATTAACTCATTTAATCCTCCCAAAAACCCTATAAGATAGATACTATTCTATTATTACTATAATAACGATTACCGTAATTTTCAAGAAGATGAAACAGGCATAGAGAGGTTGAGTGAAGAGCTGGGGTGACTTTAAATAACTTTTTGACAAACAGGCAATGCCCCGTTCAGAATTCCTTCTCAGGAACTAGGCTAGTTATTTTCCAGTGAGAACATCAGGATAAGGTGCAGACTGTGGCGATGAGACTTAATAAAACTAAGCTATTAGATGAACTTTCATGCTCCCACCTTTGCCTTAGTAGCACTCTCTTCTGGCCAATTGAGATGATGGAGCCACAGACTTACACTTGATTCTATGAAGCCATCACATTGACCTTGAAGAGGGTGACGAGAAGGCCTCACTGCAATTTCTGTCCTCATATAACCATGTGCCTCCAGCTTACCTCCTTACTCTTTGGTTCTTTTTTTTTTTTTTTTTTTTTTTTTTTACCCACCACCACTCCCAAATGTCTTAATCACACATTGAGACTACGCTGTGGATCTCACTGTGGTCTTAAACAATGGCTAGCAGTTAAATCTGAATTCAGACACAGCTTGGAAACGAGGGCTAGTGATTTTCATAGCACCAGTGAAGTGGAGAAGGCTGAACTTCACCCTAAGGGAGATATTCACTGAATCAATTTTATCAAAATCTATTTATTCAGTTCTGGTGACATGCTTGTTTAAACTGGCTCTAAGTGAGCACTTTGCCATCAAGAAGCAGCCAACAATGATCTTTAAGACCTATCCAAGATACTTTTAAGTGTGTCATACTGGTAGAAGGCATCCGGGTGCAGATGTACATGCCGTAAGAGCACGTGTCTGGGTACGTGTGGGATCATGGGCTAACAGTGACAATTGTGTTGTTCTTGAATCCTGGTATGATCAAGCATGAGTCCCTAGAGTCCATCCAGGCACAGAATACCTAAACCCTCTCTAGCTGAAAGTCTCTGTCTGAATTCTATAATAGGTTGACAGTTCTCTCAGCACTCGTAAAACCTCAGCTTCCAGGGCAGCCTTTTTTTTTTTTCTGCAAACCAAGTGGCACAATGAAAAACAAACACCACAGAAGCACTAGGAAAAAACAGCCTGTAGATGCTCATTCTCAGGGGCTGAGATTCCCACTCCTCTAGCATGATGAAGCAGCCTCGGGTCCCCTTTCCTTTGTACCCACTAGTTCATGTTCATTTCTCAGTGTCTATTCCCTCTGTGATCCACAAAGTCTCACAGACAGCCCTAGGTGAGTAAAAAATTTAACATCTGACTTTAGATCAGAACAATATACTCAAGATGCTAACATCTTTTTGGTGTTCTCCAGGTCCAGGACTCTCCAAACTAGGTTTTCTGTTTCTCATCATCATGGTGATACTTGAGCTCATACCCACTCTCCAGGGGAAAAGTTTTTGTTTTGTGTTTTTTAATATTCTTGAAAGAGTGTTCAGGTGAAAAAGAGATAAAGAACAAGCAGGAAATAAACTAAAGACTCATTTCAAAGCAGATGAATCCATACTTCCTATGGACAGATGTTGATGCATTGGTCTCCTAACCAGTTCCCAATTACTCCGAATAGCTCTAGTGAAGGTTAGCTCCAGTGAAGAACACTCCATCACAGTGACCCACCCTCAATTACTCATAGCAAGAAAATTAATCAATCTTACCAATTTAGATGTCCCTAAAAAGCTTATCTGATTCTGTTCTAATTCTGCAGAGCTTACCTTTGTATGTACTAAATAATTAATACAATTACATAAAATCCATGTGATGCCTATGATAAATTATGTGTCCAGAACTCAGGATGCATCCACTTGGGAGCCTTAATGTGATTTAAAATATAAAATCCAGTATTTACCTGAACCATTTGTCAAATTTTGAAGCCATGGTAATTTATGCATACAGATATTACATATGTATATACATATATATACATACACACATTATATTTACATAGCTGACTTAGATGACTCAACCACTTAAAAAATTTTCTTTATTTCTCTATGAATCCACAATCAGCAGAGCACTCTTGTAAAACCAAAACAAACTGGCAATGCAGCTTGGATACAATCAGTCAAACAAAAGACAGCTAGGCCTCAGAGATCATATTGTGGTATTGTCTCAAGAGAGCATTAAACCAGGAATCAGCAGAACTGGGCATTAGTCAGTTTTGCTATTATTTATATTTAGGATATGAGGTGAGTTATTTAACTTCTCTGACCCTCAGTTTCTGTATGCAACATTAAATATTTTTTAAAATTCACCTATGGGAGGCCAGGGTGGGTGGATCACCTGAGGTCAGGAGTTCAAGACCAGCCTGACCAACATGGAGAAACCCCATCTCTACTAAAAATACAAAATTAGCTAGGTGTGGTGCCACATGCCTGTAATCCCAGCTATTCAGGAGGCTGAGGCAGGAGGATTGCGCGAACCTGGGAGGTGGAGGTTGTAGTGAGCAGGGATGGTGCCATTGCACTCTAGCCTGGGCAACAAGAGCAAAATTCCATCTCAAAAAAAAATGCACCTATAATTCCCATACACAGATGTATACTAGCATGTTAACAGTGGCCAATGCCTTTCAACCTTTTTTCTATGCAAATTTCTATCTATAGCCTTATCTTCATCTACACAAATACCCATATATCTTTGGAATAATCTTGTATAAAAATGAGATTGGATTTTGAACTCTTTTCTGACCCTAAAATTTCCAATATTCTGGGAATAATGAGGACCAACAATTGCATTACTGCTGGTGTAGGCAGCAAAGTTAAAAGATGTTTAGTAACTCCTACCAACTTAGAACACTTGGGGAGTAGGCCTACATGGATTACTGAATATTCAGATAGCTGGGAGTCAGCCAGTACAAGTGTTAGATAAGAAAGAAGGATGAAGAAATCAGGATGAAGAAGGTAAGTAAACCAGAGTCTTAGGGAGCTTTGGGGGTATTCTGCAAGTAAAGAATCACCACAAAGAAAAATTGTGCAGCCTTAAAAGACAGGTAGAGATACCAATCAAAACAGCCCAGATGGAAGGTCATAAATCATTCCCAGAATCAGCAAGACTAAAGAGAACTGGAAAGCCAGGAAGTCTTACACTATTAGTGGGGTTGGTTCAGCCTTTCTAGAGAGCAATTTGGAAATACCTATCACAAGCCTTGAAAACAAGGGTGTCTCTTGACCCACTATAGGAAGTCGCAAATTTTGCCCTTCCTAAATGTGTGACCTTTGTCATGTAACCCTGCAGTACCTTCCAACTACGGGTAGGACAGAACGTTCTCCACCTTGACACTGGGCTTAGTCACATGATTTGCTTTGTGATGTTAGTAAATGTGATACAAACAGAGACTTAAAAAGCAGGTGTGAGAATAAGCTTGCTCATGCCTCTGCCAATGAGATGAGAAGAGGCTAGGGCCAGCCTGCTGGAGAATGAGAAACAGTGGAGAAGAATCAAATCCCCTGAGTCATCCCAGCGCCAGCTATCCGAGATCAGCCAACAGTCAGCCAATCAATCCTCAAGCATGAAACCAGGCCCCCTAAGATTAGCAGAGCCATCCAGCAGATCCCAGCCATGTGAGCAATAATGTTTATTATGGGGGTTTTGTTTTGTAGCATTATTGTAGCAGTAGATAACTAGTACTCCTATTCACTCCATATCTAAGAATTTGTCCAAAATAAATCATCATAGATAGATACAACAATTTGGCTGTAAGTATGCTTATTACTACACTGTTTATAATATCAGAAACATAGAAACAACTTACACGACAGGAAGAGAAAATTAATTATATTATGCTATATCTGTATAACAAAATACCACTCAACCATTGAATATTACAGAAAAGCATTTACTAAGATAAAAATATATAATAGGTATGAAATGGATCACTGAATTATATATAGAATAATCTGATGTCTGTTAATGTGGATATGCATAATTAGGGAAAAAAGACTGAAGTACAAACACCAAAATAGTAATAGTAGTTTTCTCTGGGTAGTGAGCTTATGGGAGATTTTTATATTCTTGATTTTGCTTATGTCTCATTTTTACTATATATATCTCTCTCTGTCTTTTAAAATATTTTTTCAGTATTGCTGAAAATTAAGGAAAAAGCCCTCAGCAGACAAAGCCACTGGTGTTTTTCATGAAAGGTGAAGGAAGAACTGAGATGGATAAATCAGGACCGATACTGATCAGAAGCCAATGCCACAGAGATGGTTGGGCAGAGGAAGAGACAAATGCCAGGAGAAAAGGTCTGATCAGGGCGAGAGCTGCTCTTTCACTTGCCTCTATTTCTTCCCTTTTAACTTAGGATTGGGAGAAAAAGGACAGCTGCATTATTAATGCATTAATTATGATAATATTCTGTGCATGGCTAATACATGTCAAACTGTCTTCATGCCAAATTGAAAACTGACATTTTTACTTCATGAATATTGCTCCATCAGTGACATTTATTGTACATTTCCAATCTTGCAACAGTGAATGTCAGGTCAACTATCAAGCGTTTGCTTTCCTTCCACTTTATTTCCTATTTTAAAGCAGTACGCTGTCACTGTTAATTGGGGTGCAAAGTCAGATTGCACTTGGAGAATTTGAGGCCTCTCACTTCCTGAACATCTTGCTTTGGTCCCTGGAATACTATGCCATACCTGGGCTTCCTGTCTATCCATGTCTTCTTCTTTACCTTTCATAAACTTGAAATTATCACCACCACCCAGCCTGTCCTATCACTATTTGTTTTCTTTTTCCTTTAAAACACTTACCATCATCAAGAATACTGTATATTTATTTATTTTGTAGATTACCTATAACTCTCCATTAGAATATAAACTCTAAGGAATTTTTGTTTTATCCACTGCTGTTTTCCTAGCACCTAAAATAATTCTACAACATAGTCGGCATTTGTTAAAATATTTGTTGAATGAATGAACCACTTTCATGAATGGGCTTCTGGAAATCCCCAGAGATCAAGTGTTCTAGTGAAAAATTTTATCCCATTTAAACCATACGATGATTTCCTGAATCCCAATTTATTAATGACCTATAAGTGGATTTTTTCAAAAAGCTGCGTCATTCAGGTACTCATTTTTGATCACCCCTTTCAGATTTTCTCCTGAAAACCCTCAACTACACTCACTTTCCCCTCCGTGTGTCTATTATATTACCACCCTATGATCACTTCTTGGCCATTGTATTAATCCGTGCTTACACTACTATGAGGAAATACCTGAGACTGGGTAATTCATAAATGTACAAAGAAAAGAGGTTTAAGTGACTCACAGTTCAACATGGCTGAGAAGGCCTCAGGAAACTTACAATCATGGCAAAAGGCACCTCCTCACAGGGTGGCAGGAGAGAGAATGAGTGCCAAGCAAACAGGGAAGCCCCTTATAAAACCATCAGATCTCATGAGAACTCACTCATTATCATGAAAACAGCATGGCTGAAACCACCCTCATGATTCAATTGTCTCCACCTGGTCCCATCCTTGACATGTGGGAATTACCACAATTCAATGTGAGATTTGGTTGGGGCCCCAGAGCCAAACCATATCATTCTGTCCCTGGCCCCTCCCAAATCTCACCTTGAATTGTAATAATTCTTGTACAGTTTGCCATTATTTTATGCTTAATCCTCACATTTCAAACCACAATCATGCCCTTCCCACAGTCCTCCAAAGTCTTAACTCATTCCAGCATTAACTCAAAATTTGAAGTCCAAAGTTTCATCTGACACAAGACAAATCCCTTCCACCTATGAGCCTGTAAAATCAAAAGCATGTTAGTTACTTCCTAGATACAATGGGGTTACAGGCATTGGGTGAATACACCTATTCCAAATGGGAGAAACTGGCCAAAACGAAGGGGCTACAGGTCCCATGCAAGTCCAAAATCCAGTGGGGCAGTTAAATCTTAAAGCTCCAAAATTATCTCCTTTGTCTCCATGTCTAACATCCAGGGCATGCTGATGCAAGAGTTGGGCTCACATAGCCTTGGGCAGTTCCACTCCTGTGGCTTTGCAGGGCACAGCCCCCCTTTTGGGTGCTTTCATGGGCTGGTGTTGAGTCCCTGCAGCTTTTCCAAGTGCATGGTGTAAGCTGTTAGAGAATCTACCATTCTGGAGTCTGGAGGATGCTGTTCCTCTTCTCACAGCTTCACTAGGCAGTGCCCCAGTTGGGACTCCGTGTGGGAGCTCTGACCCCACATTTCCCTTCTGCACTGCCCTAGCAGTGGTTCTCCATAGAGGCTTTGGCCCTGCAGCAAACTTCTGCCTGGATATTCAGGCATTCCCATACATCCTCTAAAATCTAGGTGGAAGTTCCCACGCCTAAATTCTTGACTTCTCTGCACCCACAGGCCCAACACCACATGTAAGCTGCCAAGGCTTGGGGCTTGCACCCTCTGAAGCAATGGCCTGAGCTCTACATTGGCCCCTTTTAGCCACAGCTGGGATGCAGAGCACCAAGTTCTGAGACTGCACAAAGCAGCAAGACCCTGGGCCCACTCCATGAAACCATTTTCTCCTCCTTGGCCTCTAGTCCTATAATGGGAAGGACTGCCATGAAGATCTCTGAATACCTTGGAGACGTTTTCCCCATTGTCTTGGTGATTGACATTCGGCTCCTCATTACTTATGCAAATTTCTTCAGCTGACTTGAACTTTTCCTCAGAAAATGGGTTTTCTTTTCTATCGCATTGTCAGGCTGCAAACTTCCCGAACTTTTATGCTCTGCTTACCTTTTAAATATAATTTCCAATTCCAAACCATATCTTTGTGAATACATATAACTGAATTATTTGAAGAGCACCCAAGTCACCTCTTGAATGATTTGCTGCTTAGAAATTTCTTCCACCAGATACCTTAAATCATCTCTCCCAAGTTCAAAGTTCCATAGATCTCTAGGGCAGGGGTGAAACACAAATTTAGCCTCTTTGCTAAAGTATAGCAAGAATCACTTTTATTCCAGTTTCCAACAAGTTCTTCATCCCCATCTGAGGACTTCATTGTCTATTATCACTATCAGCATTCTGGTCAAAGCCATTCAAGAAGACTCTAAGAAGTTCCAAATTTTCCCACATCTTCCTGTCTTCTTCTGAGCCCTCCAATATGTTCCAACCTCTGCCTGTTATCTAGTTCCAAAGTCACTTTCACATTTTTGGGTATCTTTATAGCAGAACTCCACTCTCTGTGGTACCAGCATGAGTCTGTTCTCATGCTGCCATGAGAAAGTACCTGAGACTGGGTAATTTATAAAGAAAAGTGGTTCAACTGACTCACAGTTCTGCATGGCTGGTGAGGCCTCAGGAAGCTTACAATCATGGCAGAAGGCACCTCTTCACAGGGCAGTAGGAGAAAGAATGAGTGCCAAGCAAAGGGGGAAGCCCCTTATAAAACCATCGGATCTTGTGAGAACTCACTCACTATCACAAGAACAGAATGGTGGAAACCAATCCCATTTTTTAATTATCTCCACCTAGTCTCACCCTTGATACATGGGGATTATTACAATTCAAGGTGAGATTTGGGTAGGGACACAGAGCCAGACCATATCAGTCACCAATTCTCAACTGCCTTGTTCCCTGGAAATTTTCACAAACCTCCATCTACATGGTTCCTAAAGCATCCATTCATAATCTACCATGTGCTCATTGCTGGACTAAGAGAAGAACAAAGAAGAAAAAGCATAGCCTCTGAAAGCAAAAAAATGTAAAATATAGTTAGAAGGAAACAAAACTCTGGTGTGATGTTCTCTGGAAGTTCTGCTGTAATTTCAAACTTGCTATGTCCACAACTGAGCTTACTCTATATCCACTAAGCCTTCTTCCTTAGCTTTTTGCTATAAAAATGACATGCATTCAATATTAATTGTTTTAATAAAATCATGTCATTATTATTTAGTGAATAACATTTTGCTAATGATCACATTGATTATAACCAGCAATCATAAGAAAGATAAATCATGGTGGTTTTTTTTTTTAACCAATAAAGAAATAAGAAAGAACATGAAAAGAATTTTGTGTGGTGGAGAAATAAAGAATGTGTGTGTGTGTGTGCATGTGGGTGTAATGGTCCAAGACAATACATTTGTGTTCAATGAACAAGCATAAAAAAATGGCAAACTGCACAAGACAATTAATGACAAGCAGTTACTAAGCCCCTAAGGTTGAAGGAATTATCTCTCAATCAGGAAGGGAGATGAAACATAGGCTGGGCTACTGGGTGCCCAGTACTATGCTGAAAGTTACAGAAGACACAGAAAAATGAGACATTCCTTTGCTGCTCACCCCCACCCACCCTGCCCCCAGTAAGGGGTAGGAAGTTACATTGCATCATTTTCACTATTTCAAGAAATAGCATTTTCCCTCTCAAAAACAGTCAGATTTTTAAAAGTACATTTAGTTAATGTAAAGAACTGTCCTTTATGCTGAATGTCTTTGTTATATTTTAGAGTTAAAATGTCTCTTTCTTTTATGATATGGTGGTGATAAAGTTGATGAAACATTAAGAAAAAAATTATTCTTAGTTGGCAATGCCATGTTGGTCACCATGATTAATTTTAAAATATTATTTTGAAACCTGTAAGTTAGACAATTACTACTCTACATGACACCCCCATTTCCACCAACAACAATGGAATTATAACCATAGAAAAAGGTTTCTACTGATAAGCTTAGGTATGAGTGTGGATGTGCCTATAACCAAGTCCTGATATATTGAATTGTTAAATGGAGAGACAAATTAGGATAGCATCCAAGCAGCAAACATACCCTCTAGAGAGATTAGAAGTCTCCACCATACAAGCTTGTCTAACCCACGGCCTGTGGGTCACATGTGGGCCCAGGACAGCTTTGAATGTGTTTGACTGTGGCCCAATACAAATTCATAAACTTTCTTAAAACATGATGAGATGTTTTTGCAATTTTTTTAGCTCTCAGCTGTTGTTAGCGTTAGTGTATTATATGTGTGGCCTAAGACAATTCTTCTTTCACTGTGGCCCAGGGAAGCCAAAAGATTGGACAGCCCTGAAACTATAGAATGCTTCTGGGTTTGTCTGATCCAAGAGAAAGTTTGGTTTTAGATCTAGATTTGGAGGAATGCTCATCGTGGGCTCTGGAAACTGAAAATACTAGAGCTGTCCCTATGCAAAAAGTCATAGAGGGCCCTGGCATCTCGACACACTGAAGGTGGCCAGGCTCTCAAGGATGGGCTACCCAGTGGCTATGAGGTCAGCTAACTTTCATGTGTGTAGCGTTCTGACACACAGAAGAGCAAGCAAGAGAGTGAGAGTGAGAGCAAGGGAGAGACAGGGGAGGCACAGACAGAGTGAACTTGCAACTGAAAAGACAGAATGAGAGAAGGGATAAGAAAGAAGTGCAGTCAGGCAGCTCCGTATCATGTCAGTAGAAACACCAGATGTGAACTGTAATTACTTTTTTTCCCCCAACTCTGTTCATGTTTTACAAACCAGCACTGACACTTGAACAAAGAGCTTTGAAAAAGCAGGCAGGAGCTAGGTATGTAAATAGCCAGTGCTCTGTGTTTACTCAGTCTTTTTCAAAGAATGGAGAAGACAGAAGTGGCAGCTTCCTAATAAACACACCACAATGAGCGAGTGCATGGTTTTAGCAGTGTATACATTCACTCAGCATAAGAAGCATTTAGTTGTGAACCCCTGAAATCACAGGGTTCAGGAGGCAAAAATTCAGGGGATTACTTGTAAGTGGGAGGAAAGAAGACAGAAGGTTCACAAAAGGTAGCCAAGAACCTACGGTAGATTCCCTGTTCTAACACATAGGTCCATTTGGGTTCTTGAGGAATTTCAAGACCAATACGTGCATGTACTTTGTGTTGCGTGAATGTGTGTGTGTATAGGTAAAATCATGTGAGATTTTTCCCTGTATACCTCCACACCTTTTTCAACACCAAAATCAAAATACACTGTATTCTAAATACCCATGAATGTCTGATATCTAGTAAGGGCTCAATATTTGTTGAGTTGAACAGACTTGAAATAGAGAAGACTATAGCCAAGCTGTATGCAAACACAGTCTTATTCAAAAACCTCTAATCTTGTTTCCCAACCCTGCTTCAGGGCATCCACCTTGTCAACAAAATATATACTCATCCCCAAAGACAAAACTAAAGCTGCACCCAAAACCACAAATTCATTTTTGTCTTCTGAGTTCGAAGAGAAACTCAGGCTTCCAGTCTTTAGACATGGCCAGTTTTACTCTGTGTTTCTTCCTCTTTCCTCTCATCTCCGTCATCACCTCCTCATTAGTCACTCCACCTTGAGTCACTCATCCTCCAATCCATACTCCAGAGAGTGGTCAGTTATCTTTAAAGTAAGTAGTGATTGTGTCACTTCCCTGCTCTAAAAACCATTATTGCTTCAGCATCATTGACTGGGTGACATGGGAAGGGATTTGATGAGTGAGCCTGAGAACCATACGTGGAAGATGAACAGGGAACAGAAATGCCAGAGGCTGCCAAGACAGTGAGGCCAACATCACAGGATAAGCCCAACTGGGAAGGTCTGCTGCTGGGACTGTCCCCACAGGGTCCGGCGGGCCTGCTGTCCCCACCCCTGCCACGATGAGAGGGGATTTCTCCTCCCAGACACTGAGCCTGGCTTCTGTGGCTCACTGAGCCTGAGGAAAGTGAGATTAGGCTTTGGGGGACTCAGTCATGGAATGAGGGCACTGTCTCCCTTTTAGACTCATACTGGTAAACTTCCAAATGCAGAAAGGGGGCTCAACCACTGGGCGGCTTTAAAAAGTCGGCAATGCAATCACTTAATCAAACTGTAAATTATGCTTTGTCTGCCTGTCTCTCAGAACATGGTGAGCACAGCAAGGAACATTCACCTCTGTTCCCTCACCCTCGACATAGGCCTTGACTAGACTGAGAAGATTGAGGCCCCCACTGTCTCCTTTTGCCAGGATTCTGTAAGATAGAATACTTCCTGGGTGCTGCTGGAGAACTGCTTGGCCACCCAGAGTTGCATAATGGGCTTATTCTTAAGACTTGAACTTAGAACCAGAATTAACCTGCAGAAGTTCCTGTGTTTCCCATCTGAGCTTTAAGCTGAACCTGAAAAGCATGACAGCTCAAAAATACGCCAAACAGGTTGACTTACTCCATCTGGGCTTCTATAACTATCATAGACTGGGTACTTCGTGGTATTACAAACAATAGAAATTTATTTCTCACAGTACTGGAGTCTGGAAGTCTAATATTATGGTGCCAGCATGGTCAGCTTCTGGTGATAGCCCTCTTCTATACTGCAAACTTCTTACTTCTCATTGTATCCTTACATGGCAGAAGGAGGGTGAGGGAACTTTCTGGGATCTTTTTTCTAAGGGCATGGATTCCATTCTGAGGACCTCACTCTTATGATCTAATTGTCTCCCAAAGGCTCTATCTCCTAATATCCCATTGGCAGTCAGGGCTTCCACATGTGAATTTTGGGGAGATACAAACATTTGGTCCATTGCACAGACAGATTGGCTCCAATAAAAAATTATTTCATTTTATACAGCACCCATTATCCCCATTTTCAAATGAGGAAACTTTAACATGTGGAAATGGAGAACAGGCCCTTATCCTGTAGGCCCAGTGCCACTGCCAGTATGGCCCCTGGATATCAACATCTCTTGAGCAACTGTTAGAACTGCAAAGCTTCTGGGTATGGGCCTGTAGTCCCAGCTACTCAGGAGGCTGAGGCAGGAGGATCACTTGAGTCCAGGAGTTCTGGGCTGTGGTGCGCTATGCCAATCGGGTATCCGCACGCACTAAGATCGGCATCAATGTGATAACCTCCTAGGAGCAGGGGACCACCAGGTTTGCCTAAGGAGGGGTGAATTGGCCCAGGTCAGAACTGCAAAGTTGGCCAGGAATGGTGGCTTATGCCTGTAATCCCAACACTTTGGGAGGCCGAGGCAGGTAGATCACTTGAGATCAAGAGTTTGAGAGCAGCCTGGCCAGCATGGTCAAACCCCATCTCTACTAAAAGTACAAAAATTAGCTGGGTGTGGTGGCGGGTGCCTGTAGTCCAGCTACTTGAAGGCTGAAGCAGAATTGCTTGAACCCAGAAGGTGGAGGTTGCAGTGAGCTGAGATTGCGCTGCTGCACTCTAGCCTGGGTGACAGAGGGAGACTCCATCTCAAAAAAAAAAAAAAAAAAAAAAAAAAAAAAAA